>NW_021703776.1:58781103-58995248 GCF_005190385.1 Monodon monoceros | reverse complement strand
AAACTCTTAGAGGAAAACATAGGCAGAACACTCTATGACATAAATCACAGCAAGATCCTTTCTGACCCACCTCCTAGAGAAATGGAAATAAAAACAAAAATAAACAAATGGGACCTAATGAAACTTCAAAGCTTTTGCACAGCAAAAGAAACCATAAACAAGACCAAAAGACAACCCTCAGAATGGGAGAAAATATTTGCAAATGAAGCAACTGACAAAGGATTAATCTCCAAAATTTATAAGCAGCTCATGCGGCTCAATAACAAAAAAAACAAACAACCCAATCCAAAAATGGGCAGAAGAGCTAAATAGACATTTCTCCAAAGAAGATATACAGACTGCCAACAAACACATGAAAGAATGCTCAACATCATTAATCATTAGAGAAATGCAAATCAAAACTACAATGAGATATCATCTCACACCAGTCAGAATGGCCATCATCAAAAAATCTAGAAACAATAAATGCTGGAGAGGGTGTGGAGAAAAGGGAACACTCTTGCACTGCTGGTGGGAATGTGAATTGGTACAGCCACTATGGAGAACAGTATGGAGGTTCCTTAAAAAACTACAAATAGAACTACCATGTGACCCAGCAATCCCACTACTGGGCATACACCCTGAGAAAACCATAATTCAAAAAGTCATGTACCAAAATGTTCACTGCAGCTCTATTTAAAATAGCCTGGAGATGGAAACAACCTAAGTGTCCATCATTAGATGAATGGATAAGAAGATGTGGCACATATATACAATGGAATATTACTCAGCCATAAAAAGAAATGAAATTGAGCTATTTGTAATGAGGTGGATGGACCTAGAGTCTGTCATACAGAGTGAAGTAAGTCAGAAAGAGAAAGACAAATACTGTATGCTAACACATATATATGGAATCTAAGAAAAAAAAAATGTCGTGAAGAACCTAGGGGTAAGACAGGAATAAAGACACAGACCTACTAGAGAATGGACTTGAGGATATGGGGAGGGGGAAGGGTAAGCTGTGACAAAGCGAGAGAGTGGCATGGACATATATACACTACCAAACATAAAATAGATAGCTATGGGAAGCAGCTGCATAGCACAGGGAGATCAGCTTGGTGCTTTGTGACCACCTAGAGGGGTGGGATAGGGAGGGTGGGAGGGAGGGAGACACAAGAGGGAAGAGATATGGGAACATATATATATGTATAACTGATTCACTTTGTTATAAAGCAGAAACTAACACAGCACTGTAAAGCAATTATACTCCAATAAAGATGTAAAAAAATAAATAAATAAAGTTCATGGATCTGAAAAAAAAATTAAAAAAAAAGAACAAGCCTGGGGTTCTCTTAGGTGACATGAAACAAAGAACCTCACCTCAAGCCCCGGCTTTGCCACCAGCTGTGACCAGAGGCAGATCACCCTACTTCTACCTCGGTTATTTCAGCCCGACCTGAAGGAGCTGGGCTGGAAAACCTCATAGGGCCTTCCCTGTTCTAATGCTGGAAGCCTCTCACAGTCTCTAACTAAAGGAAATGACGGGTTTCATTGGAAATGATAATTCTAGTATCTGCCAGGGCTACGCCTCAGAAATTGCTTATCTGGCCTTTCCTCTCCTTCCTTGCTGTCACTGCCATAGTTGACGTTGGCCTGAGGGACCCACGTCCCCCTCGTAGAGAAGTTACATTGTCACCCTACACACCGTGGGGCACTCAGACCAGGGGTGGGCTAATCACAGTCTCTCTGTCAATAATTTGGAATTTTAAAATTAGTTTTAACGCTTATTAAAAGTAATATATATTTATTATAGAACACTTGGACAAAATAGTGAAGCATAAGGAAAATAAAAATCACCCAGCATTCCACCATTGAGGGCTAACCACTCTTAACACTGTACTGGATATATTTCTAGCCTCTTCTCTCTTTCCTTTATTTGGTCCACTTTTCCCTCTCCATATAAATTCATGAAATATTTTCTTTTTAAAATTAAATTTAGGTTGTATTTAATGTAATTTTAGTATACCAGGTTTTTTTGTTTTGTTTTCTCAAGGTAGCATTGGCATTTTCCCATGTCACTAAATATTCAACAGCGCTATTATAACAGATGCAGAACATTCCATTCTGTGGCTCTGCACTAATTTATTTAATTTATTTATTGCTGGATATTTGTGCTGTTTTCAAATTTCTTCTGTAAACGGTTTAGCAATGTAGATATGTGTGGATATTGTTAATTATTAATTCAACAAGTGGTTACTGAGTGTCTGTGTGCCTGGCCTCAGGCCAGGAGCTGATGGTAGACCAGTGAATAAAAATGGATGCTGTCCTTATACTGTACAGGGGAAGACAGGTAAATATATAACATGTCAGGAGGTGATAGATGCCTTGAAGAAAACGATAAGGCAGCATAAAGAGAGCAAAAGTGATAGGACAGGAAGTGCTGTTACTTTATCTGTAGTGGTCATCAGGGAAGGCCATAAGCAGGGGTGTAGTCACCGGTAATAGTCAGGCGTGGCTAAGGTAAGCACACCAGGGCAGAGGTCCTTACTGCCTAACTGCCCTCCACAAGGGCGGAAAGACACACCCTGGCACTGGCGTTGTCTTCTGATTCTCTCAGTCTTGGGACATCTAATCCTTTGATTTTACGGCATGAACCACCAAGAGCTGTTAAAGTTACTGCAGTGCTTGGTGGAGAAGTTTCTCTGCTAATGGGAATAATGGTAGCTAGTTGTGCTATAGGTATAAAGTAACTCTATTTTAATGAAAGACCTAAAGGAGGCAGGGGGTAAGTCTCGCGGATACCTGAGGAAAGTGGCCCATAGAAGGAAGGGCAAGTGCAAAGAGCCCAGAGATGGGGGGTGTGCTTGGAGCACATTGTAGGTGGTCCATGCTGTTGGAGGGAAGTGACGATGGGGAGAGTGGCGGCAATGGGCAGTTCATGTGGGTCTTAGAAGCCATGACAGGAATTTCTGATTGACTTGGAGGGAGATGGGAATTCACTGGAGGATTGTAAGCAGGGGCAGCGTGACTGGGCTTTAGAGGAATCACTTCGGGCTGCCGTGTGGAGCAGGGACACCAGTTAGCAGGTGCTTGCAGCATCCAGGTGAGAAACGAAAGTGGCTTCAGCCAGGGGTGAGTGACAGAGGACACGTGATCAGATTGGGGATGCATTTCCAAGGGGGAGGTCCCAGAATTTACTGGGAAATTGGATGTGGGAGCAGAAGAGAAAAAAAGAAGCCAAATACGATTCTAAGGTTCTTGGTATGACAAAAAATGGAGGAGCAGTGGGCTTGCAGTGGGAGGAGAGGGGAGAAAGGGGGCAGCCAGAAAATCTAAGCGAAGAAGCGCTTCAGGAGGAGGGTGTGATGGACTGCAGCTGACGCCTCTGACCCCTGGACTTGCCCACGTTCGGGTCCACTGGTAGCCTTGCCAAGGGCTCCTTCTATGGAGTGAAGGGAGAAGGCCTGAGAGGACGGGGAGAGGAGATGGTGTTGCCTGTAAGAAGAGCAGAGAAATGGCCCAGGGGAGGTCAAGGGAGATATATATATATATATATATATATATATATATATATATATATCTGGTAAGATTTAAAAAAAAAATTTTTTGGCCGTGCAATGTGGTTTGCGGGATCTTAGTTCTCCGACCAGGTATTGAACCTGCACCCTTGGCAGTGAAAGTGCAGAGTCCTAACCACTGGACCACCAGGGAATTCCCAAGGGAGATATTATTTATAGATATTACAGTATCTTTGCAGGTTCATAGGAATAAAGGAGTAACCTGAAAAGACAGGAGGTGGTAAGAGAGTGGGATGCTGGAAGATAGCTTATGGAGGGTTGTGGTCCCCAGTAATAATCAGACGTGGCTAAGATAAGTCAGCCAGGACAGGGGTCCTTACTGCTCAACTGCCCTCCTGCCACAAAGGCGAAACACTCTGGCACCGGCTTTGTCTTCTGATTCTTTCAGTCTGGGGACATCTAATCCTTTGATTTTATGATGTGAACCACCCTGTACTGTTAAAGTTACTGCACTGCCTGGTGGAGAAGTTTCTCTGCTAATGGAAGTAATGGTAGCCAGTTTTGCTATAAGTGTAAAGTAACTCTATTTTAGAAAAGGAGTTGGGCCACAATGAGATACCACTTCACACCCATCAAGATGGCTACAGACAAAGCACCAAGACCAGAAAATAACAAGCGTTGGAGAGGACGTGGAGAAACTGGAACACTTGTGTACTGTTGGTAGGAATGTAAAATGGAAAACAGTATGGTGGTTTCTCAAAAAATTAAAAATAGAATTACCATATCATCCAGCAATTCCACTTCTGGGTGTATACACAAAAGAATTGAAAGTAGGGTCTCAAACACTTATTGGTACACTCATGTACACAGCAGCATTGTTCACAACAGCCAAAAGATGGAAGCAACCCAAGTGTCTATTGATGGATGAATAGATAAACAAAATGTGGTAAATACATACAATGGAATATTATTCAGCCTTAAAAAGGAAGGAAATTGTGACATACGCTACAACATGGATGAACCTTGAGGACATTATGCTAAGTGAAATAAGCCAGTCTCAAAAAGTCAAGTAGGGCTTCCCTGGTGGCACAGTGGTTAAGAATCCACCTGCCAACGTGGGGGACATGGGTTCAAGCCCTGGTCTGGGAAGATCCCACATGCCGCGGAGCAACTAAGCCCATGCGCCACAACTACTGAGCCTGCGCTCTAGAGCCTGAGAGCCACAACTACTGAACCCATGTGCCACAACTGCTGAAGCCCACGTGCCTAGAGCCCGTGCTCCGAAACGAGAAGCCACCGCAATGAGAAGTCTGCGTACCTCAACAAAGAGTAGTCCCTGCTTGCCGCAACTAGAGAAAGCCCGCGTGCAGCAACGGAGACCCAACACAGCCAAAAATAAATAAATATAAATTTTTTTTAAAAATTAAAAAAAAGTCAAGTATAGCACAATTCTAGTTATATACCAAGAGTAGTCAAACTCATAGAACCACAGAGCTAGAAACTAGAACAGTGGTTACCAGGGGGTTGGGGGAGGGGAGAATGGGGAGTTGTTTAATGGGTACAGAGTTTCAATTTTGTGAGATGAAAAGAGTTCTGGAAATCGGTTGCACAACAATGTAAATGCATTTCACACTACTGGACTGTACACATAAAAATGGTTAGGATGGTCAGTTTCATGTTATGTGTGTATATATATATATATATATATATTTTTTTTTTTTTTTTTTTGGCTGCGTTGGGTCTTTGTTGCTGCGCGCGGGCTTTCTCTAGTTGTGGTGAGCGGGGGCTATTCTTCATTGCGGTGCACGGGCTTCTCATTGCGGTGGCTTCTCTTGTTGCAGAGCACCGGCTCTAGGTGCAAGGGCTTCAACAGTTGTGGCACATGGGCTCAGTAGTTGTGGCTCGCAGGCCCTAGGGTGCGTGGGGCTTCAGTAGTTGTGGCTCACGGGCTCTAGAGCACAGGCTCAGTAGTTGTGGCGCACGGGCTTAGTTGCTCTGCAGCATGTGGGATCTTCCCAGACCAGGGCTCAAACCTGTGTCCCCTGCATTGGCAGGCGGATTCTTAACCACTGTGCCACCAGGGAAGTCCCCATGTTATGTTCTTTTTAATCACAATTAAAAGTAAAGAAAAAAGGAGTTGGGATGAAAACGGTCAAATTTTTAATCAGCCACTTTCCCATTGAACTGATCGTGACGAGGATGGTTTTGCTGGGAACACCAGACTGAAATGTGATGTTTGGGTGTCTTTCTCTCCTCCCTTCCTTCACCAACGTGTGAATCTCTCAAAGGTAAGTCAGGGGGATCATTTATCTAAATCTCTCCAGAGCTGAGGGCCTCAATAAGTATCTGTCCATATGAGGATGACTTCACTCTTTCTACCATCGTTGTGTTAATGAATATTTGTGAGCTACGCATTTTTCCCAAAGATTCTTAGTGATAGGGTTTTTTCACTTTCTTTTCACTGTGGTAAAGTACATATAATATAAAATTTACCATTAATGACACTTCGCACATTCCCATTGTTGTGTAACCATCACCACTATCTAGTTGCAGAACATTTTCATCAGCCCAAGAGGAAACCGGTACTCATTAGCAGTCACTCCCCATTCTCCATACCCCGCTGCCCTTGGCAACTGCTAAATTCACTTTCTGTGTCTTTAAATTTGCCTATTTTAGATATTTCATATCAATGGAATCTTATGTGGGCTTTATGTCTGGCTTCTTTCACTTAGCATAATGTTTTCAAGGTTCATCCATGTTGTAGCACATACCACTGCTTCATTCCTTCTTACTGTCTGATAATATTCCATTGCACGACTACACCACATTTTGTTTATCCATTTACTAGTTGATGGGCATTTGGGTTGTCACCTTTTGGCTACTGTGAATAGTGCTGCTGTGAATATTTGTCTATGAACTCTTGTTTGAACACCTGTTTTCAATTCTTTGGGGTATACACCCAGGAGTGGAATTGCTAGGCCATACGGTAATTCTGTTTAACTTATTGAGGAACCCATGCATTTTAAAAACACTTAAAAATTGGACAAAATCACCTACCAAAGAAAGAACATGGCTCATACTTGCCGAGTGGAGACAGGGAGGATGGCGCCGGAAGAGCTAGCCTAAGGCTATTTGTGTGCCGTGTGTGTGTGTGTGTGTGTGTGTGTGTGTGTGTGTGTGTGTGTGCCTGTGTGTGTGTGTGTCTCGGAAGGACAGAGAGAAAGCAGGCAAGCGGGCGGAGACAGAGCTCCAGAACTGCTACAAAAGAGCACAGAGACACCCTCATCTGACGGAACCAACGCAGTCCCCCACACCATGAAGGACTCTAATCTTGGGTTACAGGTCAATGGCAGAATGCAAGAGAAAAACTGTAAGAAGAAATGTCATCAGATAGGCATGACCTACACCCACATAACAAGCTTCTCCCCCACAGCTCGCAGGAACGGCAGGAACATGCTCATTTAACTGTGCTAGGAGGCTACTGAAGTATGTTATGTCCACCAATGCCACATCAATCTAAAACTATATCTTCTTTTTGAAATGGCAAATGCCCTTTCTGGTCTGTAGGATGTCAATTCATTAGTACATTGCGTTTTTTTTTTTAACTGCTCCTTCTTGATCCTCAGGAGATTATTTATTTTGGTGTGGGCACTGATTTGAACATTTCTCTGAAAGGAGAGGAACACAGCACAGACTGCCACCTCTGCCCTCCTGGTGAGCTGTATGGGGTGAAGCTTTTCTTCTGTTCTCAGAGATGAGGCTAGGCACCACGGGCTCCAAATGCAGGTAAGTTAGATTTTACTGAGTCTGAAGATTGAAGGACTCCACAGCACATTACTGAGAAAGGCTGTATAACAAAGAGATTTTTAAGACTCTGTTTTTCTGAAGTGGTTGAGGTCAGAGATCAGCAAAATGCAGCCAGCAGACCAAATTCAGCTGGCAGCTGCTTTCACAAATAAAGTTTTACTGGAAGACAGCCATGCCCATTTCTTTACGTGTTGTCTGTGGCTGCTCTCATGTCAAAACAGAAGAGCTGAGTAGTTGTGACAGAGGCCAGATGGCAGGCAGAACCTCAGTATGTCCTCTCTGGCCCTTTAAAGAAAATGTTTGCTGAGCCCTGGTTTAGGGTAGGGCTCCAAACTAATGACCCGCAGAGCTAGTTCCCATTCCTGACCTTACCCCTCAGCCTCAGACCTGTGTACTCCCTGTTCCACCTGCCCCGGGTCATCTCCCCCTTGCAGCCCTCCAGGCACCTCCACTCGCCCTGATCCATCACTTCGTCTCCTCCTGAAACCCGCGCCTCTCCAGCTCCTTCTTCTTGGTGCCACACCAGCCATCCAGGCCCAGGTTGGTACTCAGAGGCCCTTAGCTCCTCCTCTACTTCTCTTGTTCCTCTCATGGCCTGCATCCCCAAGCCCTGGCAACCCTCACCCCCATCCATCCTCCCTCGCATGGACCCTTCTCAAAGCCACAGGTTTCCTGACCTTGGTCTCTACCTCCTCTGATCAAACCACCAGTTATCAGACTCAACCTAGACCTAACCACATCCCTTCTCAGAGTTCACCATGGCTGCATGGCTCAGACACCCCTGGGTCTGAAATTCCTGGCTCTGCCTCTAACTTGCTGTGAGGCCTTAGGCAAGTCACTTGGCCTGTCTGGACCTCCTTTCCCCTACGTGAAAACTTTCTACATTAAGGGCTTATGATAAGGTCTGCAAAGCACCTAGAACCATGCCAGGCACATCTGAGCAGGTCTACGACAGGAGCACTTACTGTATTGGCGGTGGTTAGTATTTCGCTGACAGTTCTTTGCCTATAGGTTCTGCTTATATCCCTTAGAAGGGATAAAACATCCTTCACATTAGGAGGGAACACATCTCCTTGTCCTCTTCGTGTGTGGGCACCTCCTGTAGGGTAGGTAACACGCCTAGGCTCTCTCTGCCCTCTTTTTCTTGTGAGTTGAACAGAGGGAACTAGCCATGTGCAGCCTGGCCCCTTCTAGGTTCCCTCTTTGAAATCTGGCTGCCTGTGTATTAAGGACTATTCCGTCCTGCCCTCCTGGCCACGTGGAAAGCTCTGTGAGGCTGCTCTGTGGCTGCAGGGGGAGGCCAGCCTCAGTCCCCTCACCCGTAAATCCCCTGGCCTGGGGGAGTCAGCAAGCCTCCCCCAGTATTAGAGTTTGCTGTTACCTAAGCTCTTCCAATAAAAACACTAAGATCTTCATCCGTCTGACCCGTGAACATTTCATATGACGGGAAAAGAAGTGTTATTTATTGACCCTCTGCCCCGCGAAGCCTAACATCTCTGGCAGCCGGTGCGGTCCTCTCCAGGCACCGTGTGCCCTCACACACCACGTAGGACTTGCTTGTCATTCTTAAACGGCCCAAACGCTATCGTGCCTCTCTCCTGGGGGTGTGCCGTGCTCAGCCTGGAATGCCTTTCCACCCAGTGGAAATGTGACCTCTCTCTACGCCTTCAAGTCCCCGGTCTCCACCTCCACCCTCATGCCCACTGTGGTACCCTCTGCACTTTAAACAATCAGTGATTAAGACACTCCGTTGTGATCTAGTTAATGTCTCACACTTCTATCTCGGGAGTGTGCACGCTGGCGGCTTGATGGTAGGGACCTTGTCGCTTACACCTCGTAGTCTCTGGGGCCAGCATGGTGCCAAGTGTACAGTGGGCAGTTCACGCCCATCTGCTGAGCTCGAACTGAGCAAGAATGGGCGCCTGACCCAGCACCCGTGTCCTCCACCATCACGTCTCCATGGTCTATTTAAACCCCAGGTGGGGTGATTTCCCTTCATCAATCTTTATTCCGCTCCTCTCTCTTCCTCTGTCTCTCTCAATTCAGAGGAGTACCGTTGACCCTGAAACAACATGGGTTTGAACTGCATGGGTCCACTTATATGAGGATGTTTTTCAGTAGTAAAACTACAGTACGACAGTCTGTAGTTGGTTGAATCCTCCACATCCAAGGATGTGGAGGGCCAACAATGCATATGAAGCCCTGCATTGTTCAAGGGTCAACTGTATTTACATATTATTAAAAAACATACAAGTGGGCTTCCCTGGTGGCGCAGTGGCTGAGAGTCCGCCTGCTGATGCAGGGGACACGGGTTCGTGCCCCGGTCCGGGAGGATCCCACATGCCGCGGAGCGGCTGGGCCCGTGAGCCATGGCCGCTGAGCCTGCGCGTCCAGAGCCTGTGCTCCGCAACGGGAGAGGCCACAATGGTGAGAGGCCCGCGTACCGCAACAAAACAAAACAAAACAAAACAAAAACATACAAGTCACTTCTCTCTAAATGTGCAATCCACCGGCACGCAGAGAAAGCTCTGCCCAGGCTGATCCCGAGAGGACCTCTCACCTGAGCAGAGAGCAGGCTGGTGCTCCTTGGTCTGCCCTGCAGGAAGCTGAAGCCTGGGGAAGGGACTTCACCAAGGCCCCTTTGAAAGGAGACAGTCAAAGAGCCAGGTTCCCGGTCTGGGGCTAAGCTTGGATACTGATGATTTTCCATGCTGGTGTGCAGATGTCTGGGGCTGGGGGCCTTACTCGGATTGTGGGGTGGAAAACACATTGGACCCTCACCCCAGGTTGCTGGCTCTGCCTCCCTCTTACCAGCTCCTGCCCACTTGGATTGAATCAGCACTGGACAAGAATTACGTTAACAGGCAGCATCACTGTGTGGTCAACACCTACTCTGCTTTTCTTTGCTTCCTGTGCTCCTGAAGTACTGCCTCCTTGCCCGCTGGGCCATGAAGGGCAGGCCGGCCAGCCTTCCTCGATTCTTAGGGCTGGGCAGGTAAGCCAAGTGAAGGCCTCTCTTGGGGCCTGGCCGCACGATGAGATCGGGAGGAGAAAGGCTCTCACTGGACTGAGGTTTTCAGCCTTAGATGGACATTGGAATCACGTGGCAATTTTCAAAAATACTGACATCTGTGTCCTACCCTGGATATTCTGACTTACCTGCGCTAGGTGCAGCCTGGCCTTCAGATTTTTAAAAGCTGTCTAGGTCATTCTAATGCATTGCCAAGGTAGGAACCATTGACCTAAGGCATTCTCTATTTCAGAGTCTGCCAGAGTTTTGAATTGGGGGTTTTGGGGTTCTTCCCCAACTATTAATGCAAAGCTCCTGAATCCCATTTTGCTGTTGTCTTGGGGCGTTTAGCTCCCCAGTCAAAAGCCCCAGGGAGGGGAGGGACCAGTGGTAAATTTAGACATCTAAATCCGACGCCACATAACTAAACTTGGTGTTGTGTAAAAAACCTCTAAATGAACCCTTGGAGATTAGGGCAAATAAATGTTCTGAAACTTCCAGAAGTATGAACATCACTGCATCCCTGCATTAGTACGGTGAGATCCTGATGTCACACTTTACACAGCCTGTGGCCAGTCAGTGCACCCAAGCACCTAATTCTGGAGGGTCAGGGAAAACCAGTAGTCTTATCAAGGTGGTACTTACTTCTGGGGATCTTGCTGGGGTAAATCTTCTGGCATGGTTTATACTCATCCGGAGGAGGAAAATCTTCCATAGAATGGAACGTGAATTTAGACTCAAAGTCATCTGCACACACGGAAATGCCAAAATTATTCTGGTTACTGTGAGGACCCAAGTTTTGGTCATTGCCAGGAGCAGACAGGTTTGCCTGCCCAGTGCAAGATTTTAATGGCAGAGCTATTCCCCCCTAAGACATCCATTCACCTCTTAATTTTTACTATTTAGCTGGGGCAAGGGGGGATCAGGAAAAGTGAAATCATAGACTCTCCCCATCATCCACCTCAACTTACTTCAGCCAGCATCTTAAGGAAGCTTCTAAAGGGAGCAGAAGTGCCACAGGCCTATCCAGGGTCCAGAGTCAGAGGTGGGGAAACTGGCAGCAACAAGGGACCAGCAAAGTCCCTGTGGCCTGAAGCCCCTCTTGTGTCCCTGGGGAGGACTCTGGCGGGGAGAGGTGGACAGAACGGGAGTCCTCAGCCTGGCTGGTGGGAAGGAGCACAGCCTGTGTGCATTTGGGGACCTGGGCATCCTAAAGCAAATGGGTTCTGCCCTGAGCTCCTGATGGCAAGAGGAGAGGGGTCTTGTGGCCCTTTCATGAGTTGAGTCCCTGCTTTGTGATCTAGGCTTTGTGTGTGACAGTAGCTCAGCCCACAAAGGGATCCAAAGACTTTTGGTCACACCTGACCCCAGATGACTTTCCCATCTCAAGAAGGTTGGAGAATGGGTTCTGGAACCTCCCTGAAAGCCTCAAAGAAACCTTATTTAACACAACCTGTAGGTTGTTCTGTGCTAGAGTGAGCCCCCTGTTCTTGTGAAGCACACACCCTGAAATGACGGCACTGTGGGCTGGGAGACTGCCCCCCCGTCCCTGAGCCAGGGGAAACCATTTCCTCACTGACAGCCCTGCTCACCAATGATGTGCAGGCTTCCGTTCCGCAGCTGACTTCCAGGCTGCTGGGTCAGGGTCCAGGCTGGGGCCTGCTGGCTCCTGCTTGAAAGCTCCGTGGTGGGTGACCTCGCGGGGGGTGCTGGGGGTGGGTTCAGCTTTCCCCCACTGGTCGCTGACAGAGAAGAGGACAGTGTATTCAGATACAGGCCTTCAGATAGGGCATGGTGGATGCTATAACCTTCTGTGAGAGGTGAGGTATTGAGATCTTTGGATATAATATGATACGGTGATAAAAAGGCAGCCTCTGGAGGCAAGCTGCTTGGGACTGAGCCCCAGTTCTCCTGCTAGGATAATAACACAACCTCTTTGTGCCTCAGTTTCCTCATCTATAAAATGGGAATAATAATATACATACCTCCTGGGTTTGTTGAGAGGGTTAAGCGAGCTGATTTAATTCAAGTCGCATGTAAAAATAGATAACTAACGAGAACCTACTGTATAGCACAGGGAACTCTACTCGATGCTCTGTGGTGAACTAAATGGGAAGGAAATCCAAAAAAGAGGGGATATATGTACACGTATAGCTGATTCACTTTACTGTACAGTATAAACTAACACATTATTATAAAGCAACTATACTCCAATAAAAAAAGAAAACAATTCAAGTGGCACGTAGTAAGTGTTCAATAAATATTATAGCTGCTGTGATAATATCAGCCCTCATCATCAGAGGGTACAGTCCAAAGAAGTGGACCCACTGCAGAGTCCTGTGCAAGGGAAGGACTGTGTGCAGGTGAGGCTCAGAGCGGCGCTAGATGAGCAAGCTGTCGGGGGCTTGCTCCTGCCCCTGGGTCCGCTCACGCTGTTCCCCTGCACTGCAGACCCTCGTTTCTCCTTCCAGTCAATCTAAACCCTACCTGCCCACCAGGGCCCAACTCAGATCTCATCTACTTCATCAGTTCTTCCCTGATGACCTCTGTGGGAGGCTCACTCTCCTTTGCCAAGACTTTTTTGTATGACCCATTTGGCAATTAATAACCCGCTGCCTTGGCACATCAACCCAGGTACTTGACTCTTCACTTCGCTCTCGAAGTGATGACAACTGCTCCTTTATCATCTGTGCCAAGATGTTCACAATTGCAACCTCTTACTCTTCCTTGCAGTTGGCCTGAAGCAGAAATTACCCTCATGTTGTTCACGGAAAACCAAGTTGCACGTCCAAAGACGCAGTGAAAGGGGCCAGACGAGCATCCACTCCTGGCCTCGGCTGTGCAGCTCTGGAGCCTGCAAAGGCACCCGGCCGCCGCAGCTCTTCTCCTCCCCGAAGGCCATCAGAGCACCTCCCCTCTCAGCTCCACTCTCTGCCTTTCTCCTTTCCCAGTCCCCTTCCTCTCCCTTGCTGGTCTTCCCTTCCTCTGTACCAGAATCCACTAGGATTTACTTGCTCCCACAAGCAGACTAAAGAGGCTAAGGGGCTGCTGACCCCTCTTCTGGGTGAAAAGCTGCCCCTGCACTTGGTTAGAGGGAAGGAAAGGAAGTCACGCTGCTGAGCCCCGGCTCCTTGCAAAGCACTTCAGGCACACTTCCTCACTCAGTATTCATAACAGCCCTATGTGAAAGGTGTTTTATTGTTATTATTTCCATTTGTCAAATTAGAAAAAAGCAAGGTTTAAGGGCATTAAAAAAAGACTGGCCTAAGGTTACACAGGAGTGGGTGGGAAGGCAGGATTTGAATTCAGATCTCTCTGAATCTAAAGCATTGTTTTTTTTTTTCACCACATCTTGAACATTTAAGAATCACAAGCGTCAGAAGGGGCTCATGAGCACTAATGCTGGACCTTATGGTGGTCAGTCAGCTGAAAAGAGAATGATTAGAACCTTACCTCTTGTGACCAAAAGCCTTAAAAATATTCTTGCTTTTTGTATCAGGAGTTCCCTTGCAGGAACCTGTCTTTAGAAAAAAATAATCCAAACTGTAGACTACCACTGCTATAAATGTATTTCCTGCAATATTATTCATAATAACAAAAAATGGAATCAACTTAAATATCTAATGCTGGAAATATGGTATATATCAATGATCATATTAATATGCTTACAGATACATTTAACAATTTGACAAATATCTAATTATATCAAAATTGCTTTTTTAAAATTTTTATTTTATATTGGAGTATAGTTGATTTACAATGTTGTGTTAGTTTCAGGTGTACAGCAAAGTGATTCAGTTATACATTTACATATATCCCTTCTTTTTCAGATTTCCCGTATAGGTTATTACAGAATATTGAGTAGAGTTCCCTGTGCTATACAGTAGATCCTTGTTGATTATCTATTTTATATATAGTTGTGTATTCAAAATTGCTTTTACTATAATACTAAATAAAAACAGAATAGAAGATAGTATCTACAAAATAGTATTAATAGTAACCCTGTAAATATGTAGATATATTCAGAAAAAAGAGAAAGGAAACATATCCAAATATGACAGTTTTTATTTCTGAGTGATGTTATTATGCGTGATTTCAATTTTTTTCTATTTTCTCTACAATGAGCTTGTATTATTTTTAATTCAAGGGCATACATTTAAGAAACTTTCTGCATCAAAAGATTTTCTGAAAAACCAAAGAGTATGTGTGTGTATGTATAACTGTGGATGTGTGTTGGGCTGTGTGTGTGGATGTGGGTGTTCATGAGTGTGTGCATATGTTTATGAGTGTGTGTGTGTGTGTACACGGGTGTGTGTGGATGTGTAGCGTGCTTTCCATTTAGAAGGACACCAAAGGTGATCGAAGCCTCATCACTTCATGGAAATCACAGTCATAGGGCCTGTATATTCAATCCAGAATGATCTCTGCTGAATACGTGAAGGGATTATTTTTAATGTTTGGCTGAAAACATGGACCCTCCGTTTTCCTGAGTCAGCTGGAGAACCTGCCAAAAATATGGCAAAATGCTAAGCTAATCTGCTGAGGAACAGTGAAGATTCTGGCCAGGTGCCAGACTATAATAACTTAGGCAAAAATTAAACAGGAGAACGGGTTCTGGAAACAACTGTACCCACAGACACCTCGACCCCTGGGAGTAGATTTGAAGTCTGAATGGTGATAGTAAAAATAAATAACCCTTCTCTGGATCTCACTGTTCCAACAACCGCATGAGGGGGAACTATTGCTATCCCCATTTCACAGGTGAGAAGGAAGCACAGAGAGGCTAAGTGATTGCCCTGGGTCACACAGCTAGTAATGGCGAGGTGATGAAGGCCAGAAGCCCCGGTGTGTTGTCTGCACGATCTCGGACAAGTCTTGCGACCTCCCTCACCCTTGGTTTCCTGTCTCTAACCTGAATACCTCCAGCATAAAGTCCCACACAACACGTTTTCATTGTGCTCCACAGGGGCACTGAACAGGTGTGTTCTAAAACAAAATCCCAAGAGTAAGACATCCCGAGGTGCTCCCAAGTGGCCCACAGTAGCAGGCCTCTGGCTGTGTCCCTAGCACCTCCCAACAGCCAGATGATCCTGTGGTACGGCCCCCCCGGACAAGAACAGGGGTGCTTACTGGGGCTTCGGCCGGGCCTCTTCTTCTGCGGGAACGTCTGAGACCCCGGAAGGGCAGGTGGCGCCGGCAAGGCCTGCGCGCTGGACTCGGGGGGCTGGGCCTGGAAGCATGGGGACTTGGGGGGCCGTGGGGGTGGGACTTCACCGCTGTTGTTAGCGCCCGGCAAAGGGGGCGCAGGCAGAGAGGCTCTGGGGGTGCGTGGGGCGTAAGTGGGGAGCGGGGGCGGTGGGGGCGGCGGGAGCGGAGGGGCTGGAGGCTCCGGCACATCTTGGGCAGGGCTGGCAGCGTCCGCACTGAGCCCAGGGTACCCGCAAGGTGGGAGAAGAGGCAGCGGGGGCGGGACGGGCGGTAGGTGCAAGCGGGCTAGCTGAGGCCTCACCGCCTTGTCACTGGGAGCCAAGGCCGGGGGCAGCGGGGGTGGAGGCGGCGGTGCACAGGGCGGAGGGGGTGCGAGCACCGGGGCGCTCCCCTTGGTCGGTGGGCCAGGTGGGGACACCAGCGGGGCTTTGGCGGGGGAGGACGGGGGCAGGGCCGGGGGTAAGGGCGGGGGCAGGGCCGGGGGTAAGGGCGGGGGTGGTGGGGCGGGCATGCTGGGGCGAGGAGGGACCGTCCCGGCCACGCCATGCGCCTCGGAGGCGTCGCCTAGCCTGGGAGATGCAGGGGGGTTGAACGGGCCGCTGATAGTTTTGGTGGGAAGCCGGGGAGAAGGCGCTCGGGAGCCAGGGCCCTGCCCTGTCTTGCCGCCTGAAAGTGAAAGGAGTTGTGAGTTAGCTCAGTGGGTAGAATTGGGAGAAACGCAAGGGTGTGGGCGGCAGTGACGTACGCTGTCCAGCACGTCAGTGAACCGCCTGGTGGATGCTCTCTTCCCGAGGGTCCAGTGGAGGCCCTCAGATGCAGCAGCTATCACACAAGAGGGCCTGCTGGACCAGCCCCAGGTCCTTGCCAGAATAAACGCGCTGTCCCCCTCCTGCCAGAGAAGCCCAGCTCAAGCCACCAGGTTGTCGGCTGCGTGGCGCCAGCCTTCCTGTTCCATTCTGCCTCCACTCTCATCTGTCCAGGGCTCCATGCTCCCAGCCCAGGACGCAGGACTGCCCGACCTCCTTCACCCTTCCTCATCTCAAGGCCACCGGCACACTCACCCCCTGTTACCCACTAGGCCAGTCAGCCCACATCTGCGGGTGTACCACCCAAAAGCTCCTGACGAGGGAGGTTTTCCCCACTCCCAGCATTTTGTGAACAAGGACTTTGTTTCTGCATCGAGAGCAGAAGATTCAAGGTTCCCTGAATGGACGAGGTGATTTGGAAGTCAGTGGGAAGACACCCTGCCTTGGGGATCCAGCTCCAATGACCTTGAACCTTCCAGTTCCATGCACTCTGGAAGTTCAAAGCTCCCTTTCCCAAAGGCTTGTGCCCATTTCTAAGGGGCTCTCTGTCTCCTGGTCACCTGGCTTCCTCACCCCATAGATCCTTTACCACATCAACTCCAACCTGAAATCCGATGCCTCTTGAACTCAACAGCAACAACGACTTGCTCACAGTAAGCATTTGTGTTTGGTGGACATTATGGGCGACTGGGGTGGAGGGTGCTCCCCGGTTGGGGCCTCCTCACTCTTTGCACACCTTTTCACCAAACTGCCACTTCTTACCCTTTTTTCCCCTGTGTCGCTCTGAGGAGGAAAAAGTTCCTCTCCCTGTTTACTGCACAGAAGTTCCGCGATCGGTTAAAAATGTCCTTGGAGGATCCACCCTCCACTCAGGAGGCATATTAAGACATTTCTTCTGAATAAATACACTGCTCTTCCTAAAAGGAATTTTGGAGAATACATGTTTCCTATTCCAGCACCCCTATATTTTATAATCTCCATGAAAACATGTGGAAAACACTTGAAAAAAATGTTTGCTTCTCACACCTCCAACTTCCCGGTGCTGCAGAATAGGAAACACAGCTTTCATGTCAGATTATAATGCCAGCAGCTGTTGATGGTTCTGAGCTTCTCAGCCCGTGAGTCTCCAGTGTGTTTACCCAATCAGGTGCTAAATCATGCCTAAAAGTACTTGACGCCGCAAGTCAGGCCAATCAAGGCAAGATACGAAGAGGCGATCCTGGGGCTGAAACTAAGTGAGCAGGACCGCGGTATCTGGCTTTCCAAACAGATGACCCTCCTCTGGCTATGATGTGACAGCCACCTGGACAACACGACTCAGGACAAGTCTCAACTGTGGAACGCTGTTCTTGAGGCAGGGTGGTGGTGTCATTATTCTCTGTTGCAATTTTCTTTGAGGTGGTCGTGGAGGAGATAATGTCTTTGCACCTATGCATCCACCCTGGCGGACTTGGTGCCACCGGAGGTCTAAGGCGGGCATTTCCAGAACGGCTGACTGACCATGACCAGGAGTGGAAGGTCCCCACCTGGCCTTTCCAGGGACAGGATCTACCACCTGCAACTCCAACGTGAGACATTTTATACAGGTGTCAGCCTCAGGGATTCCTGCATCCAAGGTCTCAAACCTGTTTCCATAGTACACAGAGAAGAAGATGGAGGACCCAGACTGCTCAAGGCAAGGCCTCCCTCTGTGCCCATCTGCCAGATGAACTTTAAAAGGATAACAAGTTTGAGGAACAGAATCAACCCCTTAAGTGTCTGGGAACACCACGTATCCAAGATTCCAAAACCTTTTAAGTGGCCAACCTAATGAGAAATGGGAAAAGCCATTTTTTTTTTATCATAATGTGAGCAGCAGAAACAAGGACAGCACAAATCCTTGCCCAGCTTATGTTCATGCCCATTCCAGGATGAAGCAGAGAGCTGGGCAGCACGAATTGAAGGTGAGACCCACGGGAATCAGCATCAGTGCAGGTGAGGAAACCGGGCAGCAGAGAGGGCTCCAAGAGTTAGCAAGAACCAAGGGAAGGAAGGAAGGAGGCTTTCCTTCAGAACATGAACGCTAGCCCTAGAAATCCAATTAGAAAAACAAGAGGAGACCATGAAGCGGGTGGGGAAAGACCAGCTCAAGAGCATCAAGGGGGCTTCACTGATGTGAAAGGAATCAGCTTTTAGAGGCTGGGGTTTATCAAAAGATGAACTATGGCTTCCTCTTTCCATCTGTCTATGTTTCCAAGAGAACTTGGATTGCATGGAAGTCTCATTACACATTCTATACAAGCCAGTGACGTTTACTCATCATATCTTATTTTAACGATCCCTCCCTCGGAGCTCTAAGCCAGGGCCACATTATGACTTTCAAAGACCCTGGGCGCTTTTGCCTCTGTGGGCCCCTTCCTCCTTAAAAAATGTTTTTAAAATTATGTTTCCTGACTGCTTTGGTATAAAGACAAATATAATCTTTGACCCTAAAAGTTCACGTATTTTAAATTTTAAAAGAAATTCAAACATTTTCATGGGCCGCTAAAAGTATTGTGAGCACTAGATACTGATTTCTGGGCCTGATGGCTCTAAGCAACCACACTACCCACTCACACATTCCACTCAACAAATACTTACTGAGCACTCACTACGCACCAGGCACTTGTAAGGCAGTGAACACAACACAGCTCCTGCCTTCATGGAGCTTACATTTAGAGGGAGAAGACAGAAAATAAAGAAAGAAACCAGTTAATAAATAATATGTCAGATGGTGATAACTATAAGAAAAATAAATCAAGGTAGAGGGAATACAGAATGAGAGGGCGGGACTCATATTTTATCAATATATGAGACGATGAGTAAAAGCCTCCCTGATAGGTTGATCAGCTGCCACTTGAGCAGAGACTTGAAGGAAGGGAGACTGGGCCATGTGGACACCTTAGGAAGAGTGTTTCAGGCCATAGGAGCGGTCAGTGCAAAGGCCCTGTGGTAGCAGCATGCCTGGCATGTGCAAGAACAGCAAGGAGGGTGGTAGCAAAGAAGATGAGACAGGTAGCAAGGGCCGAAGCCCTTTTCTCTGAATGACAAAGGGGTCAATAGGAGAGTTCTGAGAGAGGAGAGCCATGGTCTGTCTTACTCTGACATGGCACCCAGCCCGTGTATCTACCTATTGGCTTGTCCTTGAGTTTCCATCCTGGAACAGGCATAATTAGTCACTTCATTATGGTCTTTGTTGCCTCCAAAAAGGTCAATTCTTGTCTTTCACCTAGTGGCTCAAACATCTGGCACTTGTGTCCTATTGGAGACAAGTTAGAACACTGCTGACTCCCTTTGGCTGGTCCCTGTTAAGAGCTCACTGGCGGTTATCTTTCCTATCTTTATTTGTGTGAAGAGAGACCAGTGGAAGTTTTATACCCCCGAGGACTTTTTTTTGGATCCAACTCAGGAATCTTGAAAAAGAAGCGGGCACTGAGGAATGCCAGCTCTCTCTATTCAGGAGGACTTCAGCACCTTTTTATCTGCCAAAGTCTCAGCAAAGATGAGGAAATGAAATGGCTTCGAAGGTTCAAACTGACTTTATCAGTAAGTGACGGCAGCAAATGCACCCTGGAATATCTAACAGCCACAGAGGCCATTGAAGAGGTTAGAGAAGTCACATGGTAGAAGACTCTAGACCAGGAACGTTTGGGGCTTGATATTCCCTAGACAAATGAAATTCTTGGATTTTGTTATATCTTTCTGACTAAAGAGCACAGTAATAGGAAAAACACTTTTTTTTTGCACATAATAATTATATATTTGCCCGATTTTAATTCAGTGCTTTCAAAACATCTGGTACCTGTTAAAACACAAATGACTGTGGTAGACTGGTTGCAAAAATGGTCTCAATTAACCACGCATTCCTGATTCCACAGTCTTGGAAATGTGATTTTGCAGTTCCTTTCATCAGAGTTGAAGTCTCTTGCCCACCCTTGTCTCTGAGCTGGCCTGCGACTTGCTTCGGGCGACAGGCTGTGGTAGGAAGTGATGCTTTGCCAGTTCCAAGACTAAGCCAGGACTTCCCTGGTAGCGCAGTGGTTAAGCATCTGCCTGCCAATGCAGGGGACATGGGTTCGAGCCCTGGTCCGGGAAGATCCCACATGCCACGGAGCAACTAAGCCCACGTGCCACAACTACTGAGCCTGTGCTCTAGAGCCCGCAAGCCACAGCTACTGAGCCCGTATGCCCCAACTACTGAAGCCCGCGTGCCTAGAGCCCGTGCTGCACAACAAGAGAAGCCACTGCAGTGAGAAGCCTGCGCACCACAATGAAGAGTAGCCCCTGCTCGCCGCAACTAGAGGAAGCCTGTGCGCATCAAGGAAGACCCAACACAACCAAAAATAAATAAAGAAAATAAATAAATTTATTAAAAAAAAAAAGACTAAGCCTCAAGAGGCTTTATATACTCTGTCCTCTCCATCCTGCCATCACCATGAAGACAAACCTAAATAGTCTGCTAGATCCTGAGAGACCAGAGGGATCAGTCAGGCCAGTTGTCCCAGCAGGGGCAACAGAGACATAAGAAATATACGATTAGCAAAGCCACTGACGCAACCTGTAGATGCTAGCTGTGGCCCAGCTGAGGCCACCCTAATTGCCAACCCACCGAGCTGTAAGCTAAATGAATGGTTATTCAAAGCCCCTCAGGTTTAGGGTTTGTTACACAGCAACACCTAACAGATACAATGCTGGAGAACCATCACAACTCACCATTGCCAGCGAGTCCACAGTGATGTCACTAAGATCTTCTATTGTGATTTACATCCATACTTTGCAGTGTGGGCCACGATCTCACCGTTGCTAAAGACTCTACACTATGGCAACTCATTCTTCAGTGATTACAGTGGGATGATTTAAACAGGATGAAGATTTCAAAGATCCCTTAAAAACAATTCTGTGTTTTGGAAACTTCCAGTGCTCAGGCTTCCAAATATGTGATCTCCTACCATATAACTGTTTACTCTCAACATGTCACTTACTGGCAGGTGAGGATTGTCCTGTTGGTTCTACAAGGTAAGGAGACAAGGGTCACAGGGTAGCCAGTCGGAACTCTTCCTTACCTGCTGCATCCCTCTGGCCTGCTGGTCGTAACACTGGAAAGCCACCAGCAAACAGATCTCCCAGGGCTGGGGGCATGCTCCCGCCTCGAGAGTTTGCAGGACCTCCTCCTTCTTTGTTGGTTCCTTTAGAACCTTTAGAGAGAAGAGGCGAGTAGATGAGGACCTGTGAGCAGAGCTGAGTGGCCAACTCTCACCCCGACTGTGGTCTAACACTGCCTGTGGCAGCCATCCTGTTCTCACCACCAGTGTTACCCTTCTACCCAGTACCTTTCTCAAGAACCCCCTGCCTTGATACCCTATAGACTCATGTGCCCAGGCCTGTCTGCCACCCTCTCCAAGCTACCAAAGAACCATCAGTAGTGACCACTCTGAAAAGGGATAAAAAAAAAAAAAAGCATCCTTATACTGCCATTTAGTAGATGCCAATGGGGGAACTGGTAGTACCTTTCAAATTAGAAAACCCAGACGCTGTATGTATAGAGCTGATCCCATTTTCACTTGACTGCTTTTGTGGGAGGACTAGACCAAGAAAACCCACAGATTTAATTCAGGCAGTAATTTTAACTTCTTGTCTACAGAGCCTGGCCCAGGACTTGCAAGCAGGAAGTGAAGGTCTGCAGTGATTTTTGCTTTGGCATTTTCCTTCTCTGTCTCCCCAGCTCCCACTCCCCACGCCCCATGTTCTTCCCTGCACCGGTTCTTTTTCTATGGAAGAGAAAGCTCATGAGCCCCTGAGGAGAGGTGTCACTAATTCCAGCCTTCCAGATGTATGTGATTACATAAAATGAGAAGACAGCTTACAAGAATTCCTGGCAGAAAATGTTCACAGCCTGAAGCTAATATGCACAGAGAAATCAGGGCACAGTGCCCACTCGTGGATGAATGTGGCCAGATTATTCCAAGTATTAACATTATACATCACCTCTTCACTAGAATGATAAAGAAATGAGTGTTCCAATAAAATGGATTTATCTGTTAATTGGGCTTAACTAATTAGATGGTGGGTCTAGCCAGAAACTAATTTTTATTATAATCAATGTTGAAAATATGTCTTAAAATAATTTGTCTATCCATGTGCATTAACATACATAATTACAGATATTAGATACAATTATATCTTAGGACTATCTTTGAGAATTACCATCAGGTATCATAGCAAAATATATGGAGACATAATAATACCTTACATTGAAAAATATTTCCACATACATTATTTCAGCCTTCAACAATCTTGACAAAAAAAGAGAGCAGGTATTACTATCTCCCCATTTTGCAGATGAGCAAGCTGAGCCTCAGAGAGCTTCCCTGATTTGCCCAGTAGCAGAATCAGAACTCAACATGGTCATCTGACCCAAGCACAGGGCTCCTTTTACACCATCATACTCTAGAAGTCACAGAAACATACAGTCATATGATCCTGTGAGAGAATTCAGCAGAAATATTTTTCCTTGTGAAAAACAAAAACTTTGCCAGGCTCTGTGGACATCTGTGTGCATTTGTTAATGTTGAGACTTGAATTTTTCTCTCATTCAATTTGAGGACCATGTTGACACAGGGTAAATGATCTTAAAATGTTGTCTCACGGTGGATAAACACAAAGTGGTACATCCATACAATCAACTCTTCTTCAACAATAAAAAGGAGTAAAGTACTGATACATTCTATAGCATGGATGAGCTTTGAAAACATTATGGGAAGTAGAAGAAGCCAGTCACAAAAGGCCACGTATCATAAGATTCCATTTGTATGAAATATGCAGAAGAGGCAAATCCACAGTGACAGAAAGTAGACTTAGTGGTTGCCAGGGATTCGGGGAGATAGAGGGACTAGGGAGGGATTGCTAATAGGTATGGGTTTCCCTTTGGGGTGGTGGAAATGTTCTGGAACTAGACAGGGGTGATGGATGCAACAACATTCTGAATATATATGGATAAATGCCACTGAATTGGACACTTTAAAATGGTTAAAATGGTGAGTTTTATATTATGTGTATTTTATCACAACTAAAAAATTATCTTACCATGAAGTTTTTTTTTTAAGCATTTGAAAAGTGATGGTAGACATGCTATACACCCTCTGCAGACCTGGAAGGGTAGCTCTGATTCTCTCGCCCATGTGAATTGTACACTGAGCAGGTCTGAGATGGCCTGATGTGTGTCCTGGGTAGCATATGTGGCTCCTGCCCTGAGCAAGCCAGGCGTGTCTGGCTGAGCCTCACATGGCCTGCCCTTGGCTCTCAGCCGCCCTGGCCCACATGCTCACTTACTCTCGATTTGCGGGGCACTGCGATCATTGATCTGCGTGACTTTTCGTAGGCGAGTTCCTTGCTGGATATCAGCCAACAGTGCACTCCGACCTTTGGGATCTGTCTTTCTCAAGCTGGAAGCATCTGTACTTACCTGTAAAGGATTAAGAGGGATCTGATTATAATCATAACATTTGCAGACATTTGCAAGACAAGCCGTATGTCCTATTCGAGGTAAGTTTCTCCTCCCATACTTTTCTGCCTTTCCTGTTTGCCCTCCCCTGCACCACTCCCAAGGCCCATCTCACCAATGCAGTTACCTATGGGTCTCAGGTTTTGAGGGAAACTTACCTCCTGCCCTGCTCACATCCCTCTCCTGGGGGACCTAGAACGGACTCTTTCTTGTGATCAAACTCCCATAAGTCTTAAGGAGCCCTAATGCAAAGCCCCTCTTTCTCCTCCTAGGTGGGCCCCACCCACTTATCTGGGCTTCTGTCTGTGTGTTCCTGACTCCAGCTTCCAGGTTCTGAATAATTACGCTGCCTGGTGTCCCCAGGTCCCTCCTGGACCAAATCCAGAAAGAAAGAAGTACAGGGGATTGCAATGAAGGTTTAGCGACTGCCTTCTCTTCTGTGTCTGGGTGCGTTATGTTAATCCTCACAAAACCTTGTGAGTTTCAAGGGAGTTTGCCCTCATTTTACAGATGAGAAAACAGACTATGAAATCTCTTCAAGGTCACAGGGCTAGCTTCAAACCCAGATCTGCTGAATTCCAAAGGCCACGTGCTTTTTATTTTGAAGCATTACAGCCATCAAGGGCATGGTGCTGTGGTTAGCATACTTGTTCTCTAGACTGCTAAAATGCTTTGTAAATATGTTCACGAGAAGAACCTTTGTCCTATCTCTGCAAGTAGCACCGAGGTCCAGCTGTTTCACTTCCACTATAGCTTGTGCTGACACGGCAGGGTCTCCATGGGCTATTAGAGCTAGGGAGCACCAGAAAGAACATACACTGGTTGGTGGCAAATAAGGGAAGGGTGTGGTCGCACTGGAAGACACAGCCAGGAGGACCCCCTGCAGTTAGTAGTATTATACCACGTGACCTGAGAGCTGATTAAACATTTCTCGAAGTAAGAAGTACTTTTTAGTACATGGGGAATATACCATGTCTTTGGTTTTCATCTTAAACATTTCCACTTCGGTGGTGTTTTCTGACCCCCAACATAAATAAGGCCACCCAGGGTTCTCTCTTATGGCACTATATTCTTTTTTCCTCTGTAAGTTTTATCACAGTGTATATATTTATATTTATCTTTCCTTGTGGAAAATTTCCAGTTGTGGGTATGAGTTGAAGGTTCACCACTCCCACGGGCAGGAAAGAGATCTTGTTCGTTTTGTTCACCAGTACATCTCCAGAGAGTAAAACTTGGCCCCAGATAGTCTCAAAAGCTATTTATTGTATGAATGAATGAGTGAATGAATGAATGAGTATGAACGACTAGACCCAGGATACACTGGCCTTGCCCTCAAGGGCATATGCATCTACCAGGGAGACGGGACACCCATGCAAGGAGTTAAGCCACCATACAACGCAGCATATGACTGAGCGCCCATGTGAGTCTCACAGAGAGGAAGACCCCGAGAGTTCAGGCTGCAAGGAAGACAGGAGACCTTACTTAGATGGTCCTTGAAGGACAGATAGGATTTACAAGCTCTTGCTATAGCCATTTTCTCCATACGGCCATTTGTCAGAAAAGGACAAACCAGGTTTGCCAACTAGACAGTCAGAGACTCTCCAGTGTCACAGACTGGAAATGAAGGCAATTGTGGTTTTAGCTAAAAGGTGCTGGGTCCACATTTTAACCGGCCGACTCTACTGCACTGGTGACGCATCTTACACAGGTTTTGTAGGGCATAAGCTTCAAAGTGAGTTTCTTGTTGCCTGGAAACATGCTTTTTGACCCCTTGAGAGGGGCTCACAGATGATGGCCAATAACACAGCTATAAGCCAGGGGCCCCAACCCTAACGATATATGTTTTTTAGGAATGTATGTATGAATGCACATGTACAGCGGGGTATTTTCCACACAATATGATTTTTTAAATCTCTCTCTATAAACAATTAGCCAGTAAGTCATTTTAAACTGCAAAATTTAAAGATTTTTAAAGTCTCCTCTCATATTTACAAATAATTAGTAATAAGAATAAAGGGCTAACAGAAATACCATGACCCTAGCCAAGAGACTATGAAAATTTTTGTAAAAATGTGGCATTATAATCTCAGGCATGTATTACGGTCAGGGATTAGGGGGTGAAAGTGCTTTGTAATTTTCTTCCTAGTTACAAGAAAAACAACACAATGAATTGCATTCTTCTGTTTAAAGAAGCAACTGGAACCGTATCTCTAACAACCCCTGAGTAGGGGTGGTGGTGTTCATCTCATCTACTTTAGATTTTTAAATTTATTACCAAAATGCACCCCCCCACTCCCTGACCTCGTCCATCCCAAGCTTTTTAGGTGAGGGCTATGAAGAACATTGTGTATCCTTGGAATAATGATTTTAATTTGAGTTCCTACTTAGCACAAGCCTCAATACCTTCCTGACAATTCCACATGACAGACTTGTTGATAAAAATCTTCCAAATCAGCAGGAGGATATGGCAAGTCCCATCATGTTTATGTTTTGCAGTTCAACTCGCTGGACTAAATTTAACATTCCTTCTTTGACTTCTCTGCTTTTTTTCCTGTGCCACTGTCTGCCCTGATGATTTTCCACCAGAGGGCTCTCCCTCACCTGATATTAGTATGGTATCCTTCAGTTCTCTCCTGTGAGGTAGGAAAGAGCGAATAACTTCATGGCTAAGGGGACTACAGCTTAATTGGTTTTGTACAGAAGGACATCTAAGGACATATTCATTTGCACATTGAAGACCATAGTTACCGTGACAGTTGTTTCTACTCCACCTTCAATATTTATTAACAATTCATCCGTAATTTGCTTTCTTAAAAATCTACAAGCCTAAGAAGTCTTGTTACCATGGTTACAGTATACAGAAACAGGAAAGAGAAGATTTTCAAATATTCACTGGGTCTTTTATTCTATGTAAATCCTGATTATTGGCAACTTCACTAAAGATATAATCGAGAGAGACAGTCACTCCTGAACACTTTTCCCATGGCAAATATATCCACCAAACACACGTCCCCGTCCCCCTATGTACAAAACAAAAAACTAAAACATCATTTCGAAGTTTGCTCCTGTTCTTTCTTAACATTGTTATCGAGTGTGACAATTTGCTGAGTTCCACACAAAGCTTTTGTTGACTCGGTTCTTCTAAAACAAGCTTCCAGTGGAACAGCCTGGATCCTAAAAAGAGGCAAAATAGTAGAAGAGTAATGCAAATTAGCCCATCGCCGGCCAAATACAGGCTGAAAAACGGAAGTGAACCAGGAATATTAGAAACAGTGCTAACTGGGCCAAGGGTGATGAGGTGTCTGTCCTCCTGTCTTGATAAATTATAAAAGCTCTGGCATATCCATGTGTCGTTCCAACAAATGAGTTGATCGGGTTTCAGTACAGTTTGGGGGAGGGGGATGGCAGTCCAGCCCAAATGGAATGAAATGCACGTCCTCCTGCTATTTAGTGACCCTGCCACCCTATGCCATTACTACATCTGTCTGATTGATCCTGGTTTCTGTGAGAAACCCTCATCAAAATCTAGGGGTTTGATGCAAATCTAGCAGGTCGTTTGTCTCAAAGATGATCTAAACCCAATCATTCCAGTACAATGCCAGCCTTGCAGTCTCCCAAAGGGACTTTCTCCAATGTGGCTGTTCAACCTCAAATTAGTACTCAGGTTTCCAGGTACACAGCCTGCTCATCAGCCCAGCCCTCAGCTTCCTCCAAACTTGGGGGCAGACAGGTATCAGTCACCAGGGTACTTGCATTTCTTTACTAAATCTGAATCCCAAGGACAGCCAGAACTGGCACTACCTTCCTCTGGCTGCTACCGTCTTTATGTAGGAGAAGAGAGAGCCTGAGATCCAAGAGAGACAGGAAATATCTTCAGAGAAAATGAACTTTCCCCTGGCATCACTTTGGTTACCATATGCTGGCATCTACCTCCTTGCCCAAGGACCTGGAGGCCAACTCAGACCCTTCCCTGTTGCTTGTTCTCAACAGCCACTCCATCACAAACTCCTGTTGATTTTTCCTGAGTGATTACTCTAGAATCTGGCTCCTTTTCTCCATCTCTGTGATGCTGACTTAATGCAGGCCACCAGCACTTCTGGATTCCCTCACCTGGTCTTCCTGCCTCCTGTCTCATCCTCTTCCACACAGCCATCAGAGTGATCAGTATAAGGGACATGTCACTTACCATGTCCCTCCCCTCCATAAAAATCTCTGCTGGTGCCCCACTGCCCTCAGGATCAAGTTCAGGTCCCGTCATGTTGCACAAGGCCCTTAGTGACCAGCCCAGACCTTCCACTTCTTGAGCCTTCCAGGCTGGAGCTCACCTCTGGACCTTAGCTTGAGCTAATCTCTCTGCTCTTTTCACACTTGTCTCTTGGCTATTTTCCAGGAGGCCTCCTGATCCTGGAAGGCCAGATAAAGAGCCCTTTTTTGTTCCTAGAACAACATGCTTACCCTTAGTAGTGCCCCTGCCACCCGGATCAAGTGACTCTGCTCAAAACCTGCAATGGTTTTCCATTTCCCTCGTCAAAGTCCTCATTAATATCACCTGCTGGGCTTGACTATTTCTGCATTCTACCCTGAGTTTACCTATAAATGCCAACATTTTTCTACCCACACCAGTGTAATAAAGCAGTTCCACTGTAGAGCAATGCCTCCCTACCTGCAACTATACTTCCAATCCTGTGCTCATGCTTCTGCCTCTTCTGGGAATACTCCTGCTGCCTCAGCCCTGCTGTACCTGCCCAAACTTTTTCTTCTCCTTTAAGCTCTACATCAAAAACGGTTTTCTATACAAGATCTTTTTTTAAAAACTTCTTCAACTAGCCTTTTCTTTATATGATCCACACACAGCCCCTCCAAAGCACATCATTTGTAATTCTCTATAGCACTACTCATATCTTGCCAAATATTATAGCTTTTACATATTGCTTTTCCTCTGATTTTTGAGTGGTAACTCTTAGCATGCAAAAAATAAGCCATTCCTCTATTAGTACCAGCATATCCAGCTTTTAAAAAAAACTGTGAGCAGTATTTTGTTGAAATGAAATCTATATAAACTTTAAGTCCCTAGATTTTTGACATCTGTCTGCCGCAACAAAACATGCAGGTATGGGAAGAGAAGCCACTACCTTTGAGGTTACGCCACAGCCCTGATTCTTCAAACTGTCTTCACACTTTTATCCTTCAGTCACTTTGTCCCAAGAAATGGGGATTCAGCACCATTCTCTCTTATTCGATAATGCCACCATTCCCAGGCTTTCAAGACTAAAATTTAAATTATAAGAAAGGCTGCTTTAAAAACCTGTGTTGGACCTGGAAAGAACAACCTTGTAAACTCAAAAAAGAGCCTAGCATTGGTAGTCAAGGACCTGGCGCTAGGAACTGCTAAGAAATAATACATAGTTGGAACACTGTCTCAAAAACTGGTTGAGGTTTCACATCTTCTATTTATTTTAGACAAAAAGTACTATCAAAAAGAAATATGCTCCCATCCCAGCAGATTAATTTGCAAACTAGTGAGATAACCCTACTGTCATTAGTTCTAGCCCCTCACTCCCAGCATTACCATTTCTGTCAAAGGCTTTCTCCCATTCATCGAAGCTTGAAACCTGTGACTCCTTCCTCTCCTTCATTTGAAATAATCAACTTTCACTGAGATCTGGTTCTTTCTCTTTACTATGCACACAAAGGTGACTTCGGAGTCTGGGTAAGGAAGCTGCAACATGCAAAGGGTGACAGCAACAGCAATAAGACAAAGAAATGGCAAGGCATTTGTGTGTGCCCGGCACTGTTCCAAGTACTTTACGTGTATTAATTCATTTAAAGGGCACTTGGACAATCTCATGATGTAGGTACTAGTTATGAGTATCATCTCCAGTTTACAGATGAGGCACAGAGGGGAAGCAGGCTATCTATCTCTAGTAAGTGGAGAGCTGAGAGGTGAGCCCAGGCAAGTCAGGCTCTCTTAACCACCATGCTAACCCCTTAGTAATGACATCACCCAGGAAAACAGTGAAGGTTGAACACCCAGGAAATACACGGCAAGCCTGCAGCTGGGTAGGGGGAGTGGCCCGACTGTCTTCTGACCCAGGACCACGGCAGATGTTGCTTCACATGGAGTGTGACGGCCAGAGTAGGAAGGAAGGGGCAGGGAAGGGCATCGGAAGCAAAAGAAGGGCAGAGAGGCAGAGAGAGAGAGAGAGAGAGAGAGAGAGAGAGAGAGAGAGAGAGAGACAGAGACAGAGACAGAGAGACAGAGAGACAGAGACAGACAGAGACAGAGACAGAGACAGAGAGAGACTGGGGCCCAAGGAGCTAAGTGCTAGGCCTTTGCCAGGGCCAGAAAGGACAGCCAAGGCTGAATGATGGACTCTGAGGACAGTCTGATTACTGCATTAAACGTGAGCCAGCAGCTGTCTTGGCAGGGGGGAGGGCTGAGAACACTTAAAATGGAAACTGCTTAGAGTAACCCTATGCTGTGAGGCTGATGCCCTCAACTGTAAATAGCCTGTATCTGAAACTCCCTCTTCAGGTAACACAGAAGCTTGCGTGGGCCAACCCTGTTGGTCCACCTAGGTCCCCTACTCTCCTTTCACACCTCCCTGCTGGCTGCAGGGAAAAATGCAGGGTTTTCAGCATATGGCCTCCCTTTCTTGACTCTGGAATAAAGATTATGAGCACTGCTCAAATATGAAAGGAGACAAAGGTAACAAAAATAATCAAAAGACGGGAAATTCCAAACTTTCTAGAAAGTTCAAGATGTTTCCAAAGTATTTCACCTATTGCAGATGATAATGTAAATGTATCTAGACTTTCTTTTCTCACCGTCACTTTACTGGGTCCTTTGGATGGAGAATCCAACAGAAGCCTCTGGGTCTGGACTTGGATTGGACCCTAGAGAAACAATGACTTACAGCTTAGCTCAAGGACAGCACTGAAAGGGTCTCACTGCTGGATCCGATGATATTCTCATCCATTACAGAACCTGCTTCCAAACCCCTCTGGGTCAGGCCCCTAGGTCAACAGACCTAGTCTGCTCGGCATATGTGCTCTATAATTCCTTCGTCACCCTTGTACCTCACTCCAGTTCTGGGCCCCACTGATGAAGAGTGGCAGGCCCTTCTTTCTCTGTTTAGCACCCAAGGAGTCCTTCTTTGGCCTGCAGGTGATCCTCTACACCCTGCCTGATGTCTCTGTGGTCCATGCTCCTGACATCATTTGTTCTTCCCTGGCCACTTCTTTTGGTGCTGCTGGGCTGCCAAAAGTCTTTTTGCTGGCTGGCTGTTAAGAAGGCAGTATGATATAGTGGAAAGAGCTGGGCTCATGGGTCAGTTCTACAATTTACTGTTCTGATCTGGCTGAGTTACCACTTACAGAAGCATCTGGGTCCAGTTTGTCATGGGCCAAGCAGTCCTAATAGAGTGAGTCACCCATGGAGGGGCCCATCAGCCTTCTATCAGTGGGAGACAGACGTTTCTACAGTTAAAAATGAGGGTTCCAGGGGCTTCCCTGGTGGTGCAGTGGTTGAGAGTCCGCCTGCCGATGCAGGGGACACGGGTTCGTGCCCCTGTCCAGGAGGATCCCACATGCCGTGGAGCGGCTGGGCCCATGAGCCATGGCCACTGAGCCTGCGTGTCCGGAGCCTGTACTCCACAATAGGAGAGGCCACAACAGTGAGAGGCCCGCGTACCACAAAAAAAAAAAAAAAAAAAAAAAAAGAGGGTTCCAGAGTCCCCTCATCTTGGATGGGATCCTGGATCCACCATTTATTAGTGGCATAGCTTAGGCAAGTTACCTTACCCCTACAGGACTCAACTTTTAGAGACAAAACAAGAAACACTTAATTATGGTTACATAACAGAAGGCAAATGTTATTATCCTTAACTATGAAGAAGTAATATATAAATCAAGTATATATATAAAATCAAGTAATATATACTTGAATCAAGTAATATATAAAAAGAATAATAAACTACAACTACATGGGGTCTACTCTGAGAACACAAGGCTGGTTCAATATAGAAAAATCCATCAATAAAATCCACCATATTAACAGTCTAAAGAAGAAAAATCACATGACCGTCACATACATTGAAGCAGAAAAAACATTTGAAAAAATTCAATATCCATGCATGACAAAAACTCTCATCAAAGTAGGAATGAAAGGGAACTTTATCAACTAGGTAAAGGGCGTCAACAAAAAAACTATAGCTAACATTGTAGTTAATGATGAAATATTTTCCCTCTAACATCAGGACCAAGCAAGGATACTCCCTCTCATCACTCTTATTCAGCATCATAGATGGGAGTCCTAGTGAGTACAATAAGGTAAAGCAAAGAAATAAATGGTACACAGATTGGAAAGGAAGAAATAAAATTGCCCCTATTCATAGGCAACATGATTTTCTATGTAGAAAATTTCAATACACAAAAAGTGAAAGTCAGTTTAGCAAGGTTATTGTATACAAAGTCAACCCACAAAAATTAATCATATTTTTATATACTACTCATAAACAACTGGAAACTGGCATTTAAAAAAAAACCCCATGATAGCTTAAAATAGGTCCAAGTGCAAATGAAATACTTACGCATAAATCAAACAAAATATGCATAGGATATTGGATTCTAAATACCACTAAAATACTGATGAAATAAAGAAGACCTAAATAAATGAAGAGATATACTGCGTTCATGAATTGGAAGACTCCGCATAGTAAAGACCCAGAGACTTATAGATATTTACAGACACATAGGTATATAGTTCAATTCTCCAATGCCAATTAAAATCTCAATAAGATTTTAAAATAGATACAGACATGCTGATTCTAAAATTTATATAGAAAGGGAAAGGAACTAAACAGCCAAAGCAATTTTGCCAAAGTGAAAGTTGGAGGACTCACCATTATCTGATTTTTAGACTTACTACAGGCACAGCAGTCAAGGTGGCATGGTACTGGCAAAGGAGTAGATCAATGGAACAGCACAGAGAATTCAGAAATAGATCCACACAATGGTGGTCAACTGATTTTTGACAAAGGTGCAACGGCAATTTAATAGAGAAAGGCTAGTCTTTTCAACAAATGATGTTGGAACAATTGGACATCTATATGCAAAGAAATGAAACTAAACCTAAGCCTCATACCTTATACTTAAATTAGTTCAAAATGGATCGTAGATCTAAATGTAAAATGTCAAACTATAATATTTTTAGAAGAAAACAGAGAAATCTTTGTGGCCTGGAGTTTGGTAAAGAGTTCTTAGGCAAGACACCAAAAGCACAACTTTAAAAGAAAAAGTTACTAAATTGGACTTTATCAAAAATTTTAAACTGTTCTTTTGGGAAAGACAGTACTAAGAGAATGAAAATACAAGCTACGGATTGAGAGAAACTATTTTCAAATCGCAGATGCAACAAAGGATTTGCATCCAAATGTATAAAGAACTCCCAAAACTCAACAGTAAGAAAAAAACACCCTAGTTAAAAAATTTAGGTGTTGGGCTTCCCTGGTGGCGCAGTGGTTGAGAGTCCGCCTGCCGATGCAGGGGACGCCAGTTCATGCCCCGGTCCCAGAAGATCCCACATGCCGCGGAGCAGCTACGCCCGTGAGCCATGGCCGCTGAGCCTGCGCATCCGGAGCCTGTGCTCCGCAACGGAAGAGGCCACAACAGTGAGAGGCCCACGTACCGCAAAAAAAAAAAAAAAAAAATTTAGGTGTTTTACCAAAGAGCATATAGAAAACAAATAAAAACATAAAAAGATGTTCAATATCATTAGCCATTAGGGGAATTTAAACCATGATGAGATATCACCTCACACCTATTAGAATGGCTAAATAGAGCAAAACAAAACAAAAACCTGACAGTACTATGTGCTGGTGAGAATGAAGAACAACTGGAACTCTCACACATTGTGGATGGGATTGTGCAATGGTACAGCCACTCTAGCAAACAGTTTCGCAGTTTCATATGAAGTTAAACGTACACTTAACATATGACCCAGTAATCTCATTTCCGGGTATTTACCCTAGACAAACAAAGACATATGTTCGTACAAAAACTTGTACCTGAAGGTTTATATCTGCTTTATTCACAATCTCCAAGAGCAGAAAACAACCCACATGTCCTTCATTGAGTGAATGGATTAAACGTATAAAATCCTACCCAGCAATGGAATAAAAATAAGAAAATAAAAAGGAAGAACACTTGGGCTTCCCTGTGGCGCAGTGGTTAAGGGTCTGCCTTCCAGTGCGGGGAACATGGGTTCGAGCCCTGCTCCGGGAAGATCCCACATGTTGCCTGGCGTCAAGAGTGTGATACAGGGAGTTCTTGGTTTCGAGGTGGTTAACATGAAGGATATTGCTGAGATCCATGTCACAAGAGGAGTAACAGGTGCACAGGTGTGTGCACGTGTGTGTGTGATTTGGGGGATGATATGCGGGAGATAGTGAGCTTGTTTTGGATGTGTTGAGTTTAAGGTGCTAGTGGGACACTTACGTGGAGATGTTCAGGAGTCAGTTGGAAACATAAGCCTGGGGCTGCAAACTCAACTCATTTTGAGGTGACCTATGTATATTGCATAAGTGCCAGCAAGGCCCAAAGGTAGACTGAGTCGATTCCAGGGGTTTCTGCTCTGCTGGCACATTCCTGAACCTTACCCAGCAAGTCATATGTCGAAGTGTCTGGCTTCCACCTGCTCTGTCCCTGCCCATAGGAGATGTTCAATGAATTTTGTTGTAGAATGCATGAGAGCAACAGTCTCAGTTTGGCAATGTTAGAACTAAGGAGTTATACTTTTCCTGCAAATTATGGCATAGAAGTACCTAATTTCCAGTATTTACTTATATTTGACGTTTTGTCCATATATATCTAGATGTAACAAATATTTTCCTAATAACAAAAATATAACTTTACAAAAGAGGTTTAAAAAATACATAGGGAAAAAGGCAGACAGAAAGGTGAAAGAACCATATAGTCTTAATCCTGCCTTCTTTCTTTTGACACATTACATAGTATTTTATACTACTTTCTCTGTTATTTGTTTATTTATTTATGTTAGATATTGATTGTTTACAATATTGATTGTTTTTTCATTTTTGGGGAGGTGTATTTGACTCTACATTTCCACATAATTTTTTTCAAAATTTTAAATTTAAAAAAAGATTTTAATACAATTTTTAAAGGTTACTTTCCATTTACAGTTATTACAGAATATTGGCTGTATTTCTCATGTTGTACAATACATCCTTGAGCCTGTCTTACACCCAATAGTTTGTACCTCCCACTCTCCTGCCCCTATCCTGCCCCTCCCCTCCCTCCCCACTGGTAACCACTAATTTGCTCTGTATATCTGGGAGTCCACTTCTTTTACATTATATTCACTAGTTTGTTGTATTTTTTAGATTCCACATACAAGTGATATTATACAGTATTTATCTTTGTCTGACTTATTTCACTTAGCATAATGCACTGCAGGTCCATCCATGTTGCTGCAAATGGTAAAATTTCATTCTTTTTTATGGCTGAGTAGTATTCCAGTGTGTGTGTGTGTGTGTGTGTGTGTGTGTGTGTGTACATGTATATCTATCTCACATCTTCTTTATCCATTCATCTGTTGATGGACACTTAGATTGCTTCCATATCTTGGCAATTATAAATAATGCTGCTATGAATGTTGGGGTGCATGTATCTTTTTGAATTAATGTTTTGGTTTTTTTCAGATATATACCCAGGAGTGGAATTGCTGGGCCATATGGTAGTTCTAATAATGCTTTACCAGCTATCTGGGAATCCCTTAGCCCAGTAAGCTGACACACAAAATTTACCATCACACTGTGTAACTTTAAGGAATACACTTTGAACTCCTGTTGTTTGGGGTCAGCATTTGACATTATGTTTGGGCCCTCTGTTTTGTGAAATGCGGTCATTGGTGCCCATACCATTTGCTCCATCTCTTTTCTGTCTTCTACTTGCCAAATTTTCCCAGCTGTATTTTTTATTTTGTTTTTATTTTTTAAATTAGCATACAGTAAGATTGACTTTTTCAGGGAACAGTAACATCCCTGTGAATTACGTATAACACACATAGAGATCTGTGTAACCACCACCCCAATCAGGATACAGTGTGGTTCCATCACCCAAAAACTCCCCAGTGCTACCCCTTTGTAGTCACACCCTCCTCATCCTTTACCCCTGGCAGACACTGATCTGTTCTCTGTCACTATAGCTTTGCCTTTTCCAGAATGTCTTTGAAACATAAGCATATGGTATGCAATTATATGAGCCTAACTTCTTCACTTGAGAGTCATCCATGCTGTGTATATCAAGTGTTCTTCCTTTTTTAATTTATTTTTTATTTATTTATTTTTGGCTGTGTTGGGTCTTTGTTGCTGCGAGTGGGCTTTCTCTAGTTGCGGTGCGCGGGGGCTCCTCTTTGTTGCGGTGCACGGGCTTCTCATTGCAGTGGCTTCTCTTGTTGCAGAGCACGGGCTGTAGGTACGCAGCCTTCAGTAGTTGTGGCACGTAGGCTCAGTAGTTCTGGCTCGTGGGCTCTAGAGCACAGGCTCAGTAGTTGTGGCTCACGGGCCCAGCCGCTCCGCGGCATGTGGGATCTTCCTGGACCGGGGCACGAACCTGTGTCCCCTGCATCGGCAGGCGGACTCTCAACCACTGCGCCACCAGGGAAGCCCTCGCTCCCTTCTTAACTATCTTTTCCCTCTGCTCAACCTCTTAGGAACAAAGCAAATTCTTCCCCTTGCTTCATGTGGTGCCATTTAGTCATTCTTGTTATTGCTTCATTCCTGCCCTCAAGTTCCACGTCCCGCCCCACCTCTTCACAGTTTATAAAGATATGTTCCCAAAGACAGGTCCCTCCTTAAGAAGGATTCTGGTGCCAGTTGCTGAGATCATATGTTTCACATCTTGATGTGGATCTGTCCTCCCCAAGTAAGTTCCTTGAGGCAGAAATTATGTCTTAACCTTTCCAGTGCTCAGCACAATGCCTTATATATAATAAACGCTGCCCAAAATTCACTAAAATAAACTTAGTTATTTAATGTGAAAATACACTGTGAATTTAAAATAAAACAAGTATTTTTGTCATGAGAATCACAGGAGGGCCTGCCAGGGCACCAAAGTGTGACTCATACAACATACTCTTATTAATGACACTCCTTGTATATTTTTAATAAAATGGGGCCACCTCAAACCCTCCCTTAAAAATACAGTAGCATCTGTTTCACTGAATGCCAGCAATTCTAGAGAGCAGAAATAGACAGAAGGTCACGACAGCTGCAATGAATCAAGATGAAATGTAGGCTTTCATTGTTCTTAATAATCGTGGAAACATCTTTATGACAATTATGACAGGGAAAGAATTTTGCTTAAATGGAACAGACCTATCATCTGAGGAAGTGAATTATAACAGAATAAACGGGGGTCTACTTTTAGTTCACTTCACTCAACTGAGTTTTTGTTTTACATCTCCTAAAATTAGGCCTGCTGACTGAGGCTATACGCAGTCGGAGTGGTGCACCATTGCTTCTGCAAACTGAGATATCTCCCCGTCTACTGTCCTTCCTTTGCACTGATGGATTGACATCTCAGTGAAGTCAACCCCTCACCCCAAGGAAGGGGCTCCAGTCCTGCTTGGGGAAAGGCCATTTAAAGACCACCAGGCTACTGGTACCAGTGATGGCAGCCCTTCTTCTTCCAGGCTGAAGTCCGTTCAGATGATGAAGCATCTAGAAGTCACAAGACTCTTTAAGGAAGAGAATATCAATGAAGTCGACAAAAACTAACTGCCTTTGATGTGCCAGCTACTACTCTGATCTCTAAGACATTTAATTCCATCTTAAGAACCAATAATACTTGGTATTATTGGCAGAAAATATGACTACATTACATGAATGTAAGACAGTAAAAAACTAACAAGTAAACTACGTTTTTAAAATTCCACTAATCTTTGGTACTTATTCTGTTCATTTTGAGTAACAGCACTATGAAAGGGATGGTTTTCAAGATAAAGAACGCTGGACGAAACACAGAATTTAAATCTTGATGAAAAATCAGCTGTTGATAGTGGGGGAGGCTGAGTGTCTGGGGGGCAGGAGGGACGAGGGAATTCTCTGTATTTTCTGAGAACCTAAGACTGCTTAAAAAATAGTCTATTAAATTACTCAGCCATAAAAAGAAACGAAACTGAGTTATTTGTAGTGAGGTGGATGGACCTGGAGTCTGTCATACAGAGTGAAGTAAGTCAGAAAGAGGAAAACAAATACCGTATGCTAACGCATATATATGGAATCTAAAAAAAACTGGTTCTGAAGAACCTAGGGGCAGGACAGGAATAAAGATGCAGATGTAGAGAATGGACTTGAGGACACGGGGAGGGGGAAGTGTAAGATGGGATGAAATGAGAGAGTGGCATGGACATATACACACTACCAAATGTAAAATAGATAGCTAGTGGGAAGCAGCCACATGGCACAGGGAGATCAGCTCTGTGCTTTGTGTCCACCTAGAGGGGTGGGATGGGGAGGGTGGGAGGGAGAGGCAAGAGGGAGGGGATATGGAGATATAGGTATACGTATAGATGATTCACTTTGCTATACAGCAGAAACTAACACACCATCATAAAGCAATTACACTCCAATAAAGACGTTAAAAAAAAGTCTATTAAAAAAAATCAAGTCACATACATACACACACAGATACATTCCAGTGCTTATATGGAAATATTTTAAAGAAAATCGTCATATTAAAGCACTCTAGTCATCAAAGTCATGGTCTAGAGGGGGGTCGAGGAATAGCGGATGCCTCAGATGACACCAATGGCAACAGCTAGTCCCCAGGAGTTGGAGATCTGGAAGGTGTGTTTTACCACTGAATTAGCAGATGCCTGTACAGAACTTTTTGATTTGTTTGGTTAACCAATGAATTAAATACCTGATAAACCCGGAAAAAAAATCTGTAGAAGCCAAATACTGTGGAAAGGGTTTAGGAAATGTTTGCGGAAGCAGAATTTTAAAAGATGGCTGTGTCAACTCTTTGTGGGACGAGATGGAGCATAATGAAATAAAAATCAAGAAGAATTCATTTATTTATATTTTTCTCAAATAATTGAGAAAAATGGTGTCACGATTATTTTTGAAAAGGAAACAACTTGGTTTAGCTTCTGAAATGCTAGGTTATGAGGAAGTAAAATTTAATTGCACTATGTCACGGAGCCAGGACAAGAGTGGGGTGGGAGAGGCTCCCAGAGTGCAAAATTGAGGGGGTATGGAAGTGCCTGGAGTGAGTGCCTGGGCGCTCTGTTTTCCATTTTGGAAAACATTTCCATTTCCATTTTGGTGAGGAAGGCAGCTATTTTAACACGATCCTTTAACGATTATGGTCTGTTATCACTCAGTTCTGGTTAACCTACACTCTTTTGTCCTTGCTGCGATGAATACACATTACTTTGTATTCCTATCTTTTCATGTGTTTTATCTGAACGTAGACACCAACAGGCTCCACTGATTTGGGAATCTCGCAGCCTAGCACAATGATTTGAAAAAAACACCCCAGACATTAGAGTAACATGCCTACTGACTGGTGGATTTTAAGATTTACTAATGAAACGTAACTGAAGTTAAAAAAAAAAAGTATTTCTCCAACTTCTTATACTGCCCACGAGGTTTTTACATGATATGAATCCCACCCCATCTACCTTCTGTCCAAGGGTGTGATCCCATTTTCTATTAAGAGCCAGCAGGGCTTACCCTGGGTCTACCCATCCACTCCAGCCATAACTGAGCCCCATTATTCCAGCAAGAATCAACAACAACAAGGTCCCAAGAAGGGATTCAACAGCTGCTGTGCGGCCTGCAAGCAGAGCGATTTGCTTTTTGATGGCTGAAAGGCCAGCCTATAATGGATGCTAGAACCATCTAAGGTGGCAAGGATTAGACACAGTTCTCCCTATAAACTTCTAGAAACAGAAGTTACCTCTTCATTGATTCTGAAATGCATTACTTGTGCAGCACGCTCAGCCGTTTATGTCATTAGGAGCAAAGGCCTTTAAACAAGGTCTTAGAGACAGAAGGCCCCTGCTAATCAGAGATTCTGCATTTTCCAAATAGTAGACAAAACAAGACAAAACAGAACAAGTAAGAACAGAACAGAAAAAAAAAAAGTGGAAAGCCTTGGGGGAGAGGATGTGCATACACAGCAGGGAGGGAAGATGCAAGATGCAGACTCTGTGGGGAGTCCTCTGGGGAGAACTGACTCTGGAACTAGATTTGCCCCAAGTGACCTTTCCTCCCAGTGTGGTGGAGCAATAGAGAGGACAGAGGAGGGGTGTCACTGATCCGAGGGAGCCGGTGAGCAGTTTCTGCCCCTGCCTACTAATACAGGCCTTGTATATTTGTTTGCTAGGGCTGCCATAAGAAAGAATCACAGCCTGGGTGGCTTAAACAACAGAAATTTATTTGCTCACAGTCCTGGAGGCTAGAAGTCCAAGAGCTGGGGGTCAGCAGGGTTGATTTCTTCTGAGGCCTCTCTCCTTGGCTTGCAGATGAGCATCTCCTCCCTGCGTCTTCACAAGGTCTTCCCCATGTGTGTGTCTGTGTCCTAATCTCTTCTTATAAAGACATCGGTCATACTGGATTAAGGCCTACCCTAATCACCTTATTTAACCTTAGTTTCCTCTTTAAAGACCTATCAGTCACATATGAGTTTGGAGGGGGACACAAGTCAGCCCATAACATGTTGGGTCCATGACATGGTGTCAAGGCTGTATAACCATCATCCACTTCCCACTACTGGGTGCCTCTGACATTTACCGAAAAGAACTTGGTAACTGTGAACAAGCAACACAGCTTAGTTGCTTGTTCTGCTTCAGGGTCCTCTTAATGCCTCAGTGGGTCTGAGTTCCTTGTTTGTAAAACAGGACACCCCATTTGTCCCTGACTCATTATAACAGTGTGTCAAGGTCAAACGGATGTTAAAATTAGCCCACTTGTTGTCACATAGCATTATCCATAATGAAACATTAATACTGATAATTACTGGCAGACGTTAATACTGGACATTGGAATGCCACACTCCATATTTTAGCTTCCAATTTTATCTCACTGAGGATTAAAGAACTGAGCCCCAAGTGACCTTTTAGTCACTTGGGGCTCAGTTCTTTAATCTGATTAAAGATTAATCAGATTAATTGGATTAATCAGATTAATTAAGATTAATTAATCTTGGTTTTAGTCTCCGTGGGTATGTTTATTCTTAGGGATTTTATGCACTTTGTTGCAATGTTCAAAGGGAGTGTTTCCTTAGACTCTCTGTCAAATTTTTCATAGTTAGTGAATAGGAACCCTAGAGATTATTGTGCATTCATTATGTATCGTGCTTCTTCACAAAATTCATTGATTAGCTCTCGTAGATTTTGGATAGCCTCTTTTGCATTCTCTAAGTATACTATCATGTCATATGCAAAACATTAGAATTTTAATTCTTCCTTTCTGATTTGGATTATTTTCATTTCTTTTTTTTCTCTGGTTGCTGAGGCTAAAAGTTCCAAACCTGTGTTGAATAACTGTGATGAGACAGCAATCTTGTCTTGTTTGTGTTCTTAGAGGAAATGGTTTCAATTTTTCACCCCTGAGGACGATGTTCGCTACGGGTTTGTCATACATGACCTTTAATACGTTGAGTAGGTTCCCCTATGCCAACTTTCTGAGTGGTTTATTATCTTTTTTTTAATCAAAATTGGTGTTGAATTCTGTTGAAATATTTTTCTGAAAATTCAGCTGAAAATTCTCTTGAGGGCCTTAGAATAGTGTTCTATAAATACAGAGAAAATTCTGGGAGGAGCACATCTCTGGTGCAACTTTTAAAATTATTTTTATGTTGACGTCACCACCAGCAGGTGGCCTGGCTGTGTAACATGAGCTTTGCTGTCACCATCGAGCCCCGGGGAGGGTGCGCTCTCATTCACTGAATGTGAATTTCCAGAGCAACACCCAAGGCCAGGCACCACTCTCTGCACCGCTCTTTCCATGGAGGGCAAGGCTGGCGCGATCTCTTTCCTTAGGGAGTTTATCAACAGGCAGTGAAGACAGATGATAAACAAATCATCTGAAGTGTAATGATGTTTAAACTTGGTGAGATGCTTCCCAGACATGAATGTGGCAATGAAATGTGAGCTTTTGTTTTGCAATGACTTCACATGAATTCTAAAGCCAGGGAAATGTGAGTAAAAAGAGCATCCATGTGCACAATAACACTACCAACAACAAACACGTCCATGGTTCTTATTCCCTGCTAAGCACTTGGCATGTATTATTAATTCATTTAGTCTTCACATCAACATGGTGAAGTAGATAGTATTTTAACAGAGAACAAAACCAAGGCACAGAAAGTTTAAGTAATTTGCCCACACAATTTCCAAAAAAGACACACAGGAAGTCTGGCTCAGAAGTCTTAACCACTATGCCTCTAAAAGAAGGGCCACACCAGTCATGTGCAAAGGCTGCTGTAGAAATCAAAATGTGAGAAGGCCATCAGGGCTGCCCCAGCCATCTCTGCCATAACCGCAGCCTCAGAGGCAACGTGGTACAAGGGACAGAATGCAGGTCAAAGAGTCCAAAGACCACCAGCTGGGCGACTCTGAGCAAAGATTTAACTTCTCTGTGCCTCAGATTCTTCCTCTATGAATCGGAGATAAGTACGACAAGCAGACGCTGCCGGTGCCCTGCACGTATCCGCTCAGCCTATCCCAGAGGCTGACTTCACAGTTCCCACACGCGCTAACTGCTTGTTGGTCTCTGCCAGAGGAGCTCCCCAGATGGGAATGCTCGCCCCTGCAGGGCTGCTGGAAGTACTGAAAGGAACAAGAGCCCGTAGATAAACCCGCAGCCCCTTGCCCCTCAGTGGCTCAACTCCAGGCAGGCTCCCCGGTGCCCACCTGCAGGAAGCAGCCTGGTTTCCCGCATATTCTTCACGGCTTTCTTCCCTCCACTCTCTTGCTTCCTCACTCCCTTGCCAGAGCCTCTGGGGATCACCTCCCAAATAAACTACTTTAGGCCCAAACATTTGTCTCCAGTCTACTTTTTTTTTTTTTTTTTTTGCGGTACGCAGGCCTCTCACTGTTGTGGCCTCTCCCATTGCAGAGCACAGGCTCCGGACGCGCAGGCTCAGCGGCCATGGCTCACGGGCCCAGCAGCTCCCCGGCATGTGGGATCTTCCCGGACTGGGGCACGAACCCACATCCCCTGCATTGGCAGGTGGACTCTCAACCACTGCGCCACCAGCGAAGCCCTCCAGTCTACTTTGAGGGAAATCCCAAATTAGACAATGATCTGATCCATCTCAACGAGGGTGTGGAAAGGTCAAATGCGACTCCAGGGGAAGGTGTTTGTTCAATTGTCAAGCTGTTTTGAGTAATAATACACAGGGACTATTTTAATTACTGTGGAAAAGTGTCCATGCCAACAAGTGACTTTGAATGTACTCCCTCTTTTTTTCCAGGTTTGTCCTCCCAACATGAAACTCAGCCATCATCACGGGTCTGTGGCAGAAACCCCAAATATGGGGTAGTGGGCAACTATATTTGGCAACAAAGAGAACCAGAGGTTTGGTGAAATGCATTGATTCCTGAAGTAAAGAAGGTAAGGGGCCTGTCACCTGGAAGATGACAATACACAAAAAGTTACAGTGGGTCCGGGTGGAGGCTGAGGGTTAGTGCTCTGGACATCCAAGCACAGAGTTAGGGAATTGGGTGCTTGGGCGATTCTTGCTGGTCTCGGTTTTCCTGGGGTCCGGGCCTTAAAGTAACACATTCCAGAATGATGTGTCCTAATACAGCTGCCGTATGTCCATTCATTTCGCCTAAGAGCTAAGCCAAGGGTACATGTGCTTTTGTGTGAGTTTACAGTTTTCATCTGGAATCTCACTGGTTCCTTGTATTCTCCCTAGGAGGCTGGTGAGGTGTGGTCATGTCCCTTTTTCTCCCCCTACCTGACCTCCCTCCATCTTGCACCCGAGAATCCAGTCTTTAAAGAGCATGTTTAAACCTTTAGAAGAGCTTTTCTCTTAAGGCGTTACCTAGCAACAATTAAAATAAAACAAAGCAAAAGCAAAATGACATAAAATTAACAGTGGACCCACCTCTCTCCCCTATAGGACTGTCCCAACTGTGCGGCCTGAGAGGTGAAGGGCAGAGAAGTCCAAGGTTACACAGAGGGCATGGGTGAGGCAGATGTGCAGGAAGCTCAGCTCCTGGGGCTCCTGCTTGGAGCCACCTAACCTGCAAGGGCATGTGGCTGGTCCTGCCCACAGACTGCACCCCTATGTGCCCAAGTGCAGCAGGAAGGAACACTGTTGAACTTCACAAAGTTTACTGAGCCTTCCAGGTCAATCATTTGACCGCTGCTCTTATCCAAGCCAAACAGACCAAGTGTGGCCCTGTTACTACTGGAAAATCTATGTGCCTTGAACACAAAACTATATTATTTATGTTAACATAAGTCAGTGGAGGGAGGCCGTGGTCTTGAATGGCCCTGGTGAGGAGAAACAGTCATGGCTTTTTCCAGATGAGGGCCAGGAATAGCTGTATCAATGAAATAATCTGGTCAAAAAAAGGAGGGTGCTGGCCTGAAGGGATGGACCCAAGAAGGGAAAGAGGGGCTGCAGTGTGAGTTTGCATATGCTGAGAAATTATTGGAATTAGGGCAAAGGGAAATTGCCCATCTCTGTCTCTCCATCCCCTTTCTTAGTATCCTCGGGAGGCAGCCTTTCCTGGCACAGAAACTGAAGGCTCCTTGATCAAATCCCACTAAGGTGGATGGAACTGACAAGGCAGGGCCTGGCGTAGCTGGATGTGACCAGGGAGGGTTTAGTGTACTCCTGGAGAGAAGAGTGTGACACCCAGGGAGCCTGTGCTCTGTCCCGGGGTGCAAGGGACAGGGGAGGGGCTGCCACGAACAGAGCTGCATACTTGTCTGTGTCAGGCACTGGGCTGATGTTTTCAAAGTATGTCAATTAATTACTTTATCATCCCATAGAGTATTATTACTTCCATGTCACAGGTGAGGAAACAGGTCTAAAAGGATTTGGCCAGGTTCCAGTACCCACTATGCTTGGATCCAGGTCCATCTGACACAGAAGCCTGTAGCTCTCCCTCACCAGCTCAGGTGTCCTCCCACTGCTCAGGGGCGGCACAGGTGTGCCCACTGGGCACAGTCCTCTCTGCCCCCCTGGAATCACCATTATTATTGGTGGTGACTCTCCACTTTTCCCCACTCTAGGTCTCTGCAGTGATTCTCAAGGTGGGGAAGGAGGGTGACATGCTCCCCAGGGTCCGTCCAAATCTCCGTGGTGGCCTTTGCAGAAGTGAGCAAAGATAGGCCATATTTCTAGTGAGCCTTCTCCTTTAGCAACTGGCTTCCTTTTTTCAAAAAATCCTTTCTATTGGATATAACAGTGTGCTTTCAGTGAGCATTTTTTAGCAATAGTCGTGAATTAATGGCAAAAACCCGCAACTCATTTACCAGCCCTCAGTTGTGTTTGCACAAGGGGCCCCTGAGCTACAGGACCGGGTAGTACTGGGCCCTTTTGCCCTGTGTGCTGAGTCTCCAGCCTCCAGGGGCGGCTGTATTCCTTTGCTGTCATAGATCTGAGCCTCAGCATTATTGTACATTTTTTTTCTTCTAGTCAAACCAGTAATATCTTCCAGAAAATCTGACAGTCTGCAATGCCAAAAGGGCTAAAAAAAATTTGTATTTCACAGTTGTGAGGTTTAAAAAAGTCCCTGGGTGTCTATGATCTGACCTCCTGAGAATAGCTGTTCACCTGCTCAGGAACCCACAAGGGTTTGTTTTGTTTTTGTTTTCTGTTTTAAGCCGTAACACACTTTCCAAGCTATCTCCACGGCCAAAGGTTTTGCCTCAGAGTGGGTTTTAAAGGTCGTTTCCCCTCACCATCCTCAGCAATCCTTCAGCAAACAACCACAAGAGGCATTTAGTTAGAGAGGAAAGAATGCTGAAGGTGAAAATTTTTCCATATCTGGGTGACCTTGGTGTTGAGAAGAGTTGCCGGCTGGGAAAGTTTTGCTTCAATAATTCCCACCATGTCCTCTGTGCTTTGTCTGAGGAGAAAACACCAGCTAGTGGGAGGTGTCCTTGTACCCAGGCAGAGGACAGTACATGCAACAGTTTCACAAACCATTGTTAGTTATCTGGTGTTCGCACTGGGTCTCAAGGTTTATTTAAATAAAAAATAGCAAGGGAGATTGTGACCGCCAGCTTCACAGCTTCCCTGACACTCCGATTCAAAGTCACCTGCAGCAATTCTAAGTCTTAGGAGGAAAAAAAAAAAATCCATAAATCCACTCAGTGATTAGAGATGACACCTCTGCTGGTAGTGGCGCAAAAAACCTTAACATTAATCCCTAGAAAACCAGGAGCCGGATTATGTGGGGGAAGGAGGCAACATAGATAATTTTAAGCAGACATTCTATGCCTACATAGGGCTTAATTTTTTTAAATTAAAAAGCATGTACTATTTGGTCTCAAACTCCATTTGAATCAGTGAAAGCATGCTACATAATTCCCTCCTTGGTTCTGTTAAATCATCTTTATTTTGCATATTTTGAGGTTGTTGATGTCCACTAACATTTTTTATTATGTAACATTAACATAGACAAAAGTTGAGTAGTATAATCAATCCTCATATACCATCATCCAGCTTCAACAATTAGCAACTCACAGCCAATCTTGTTCTCTTTACCCTGATCTGCTTTTCCCCTCCAAATCCCTGCTTATTAAAAAACAGATATGTGGGCTTCCCTGGTGGCGCAGTGGTTGAGAGTCCACCTGCCGATGCAGGGGACACGGGTTCATGCCCTGGTCCGGGAAGATCCCACATGCCGCGGAGCGGCTGGGCCCGTGAGCCATGGCCGCTGAGCCTGCGCGTCCGGAGCCTGTGCTCCGCAACGGGAGAGGCCGCAACAGTGAGAGGCCCGCGAACCGCAAAAAAAAAAACACAACCAAATAAAACAGATATGCAACATTGTATGATATCAAAGAAAAGAGCTCTTAAAAATGTAGCAATATTATTAAATAAAATTAACTATAATTTCTTCATATCAACCAATATCCCATCAGTGTTCAAATTCACCTGGTCTAACAGTAAGGTTTTAAATGAAAGTTTGGACCAGGTAGAGAAAGACCAAGCCATAGCATTTGAATCTCAGCATCCCTGAGCTTCCCCAAAGCCCAAAGAACATCTTTCTTTGCTTTAGATAGGGGCTCAGAGCCAGGTGATCTAGAATTCTTGCACGAGCATCACCATTAAATGGTTCTGATGAACCTAGGGGCAGGACAGGAATAAAGACGCAGATGTAGAGAATGGACTTGAGGACACGGGGAGGGGGAAGTGAGAGAGTAGCATGGACATATATACGCTACCAAATGTAAAATAAATAGCTAGTGGGAAGCAGCTGCATAGCACAGGGAGATCAGCTCCGTGCTTTGTGACCACCTAGAGAGGTGGGATAGGGAGGGTGGGAGGGAGACGCAAGAGGGAGGGGATATGGGGATATATGTTTACACATAGCTGATTCACTTTGTTATACAGCAGAAACTAACACAACATTGTAAAGCAATTATACTCCAATAAAGATACTAAAAAAAACACAAAAAACTTCCAGGCAAACGTGTACGCCTTCCCTAGGCAGCCTCTTGGCCTGCTTGTAAAATGACAAACCAAACAGCAGCTGAGAAAACAGAGCCTCCTCTAAATGTTTAAAATATTTGAATCAGGCTGCCATTTCACTGGAGCGGATCCTAAAGGACACCTGTGGATCCCCATGTACTTCTCCATCACAGCTGTGATCCCACTGCTGAGGGCTCATTACTCCCATCTGTGGTTGACTCCACGTACCTCCCACTGGTACCCCACGGACTCAGGCCACTCAACTCAGGGCGAGCCAGTGAGAGGAGAAAAGGCAAACCACCCAGCTGTTCAGATCATACTACAGGAGCAGGTACTGGCACCCTGGACTTGGAAGCCCTGAAGCCTAGAAGTGATAACTTCTGCCCTCCTATTTGGGGACTATTTTCAGACTGCTGGCCTGACTCCCCACTTTGAAAAACTCGGGCTCCCAGCCTTAATCTTGACTTCTGGTGTCTGACCTCCTGTAGCACTGACTGCAGGAGTCTTTGCCCTCAACTTAGTCCCATATCTGGTTACTTGCCCGGTTGTTTTCTGGTCCCTGGGATAAGAGTAGCTGCCGTTGACTAAGCAGACACTTGGTAAACAGCTGCTTCTCTCGTTATCTTACTAGATTCTCACAACAACCCCATGATTTGTGCATTCAACACATACACGGCGAATGCCTACTACATGCAGGCACTGCTCAGGTGTTGAGGATACACTGAGCAAAACAGACAAAACTCCCTCCCTTCCTGGAACTTCCACACTAGGGCAGAGCCCTAGGAGGCGGTGGTTATTATTCCCATTTGCAGATGGGGAAACTGCGGCTCAGGGTTGCTAGGTAATTTGCTTGACACCATAGAGCTAATAAACGGCACAGCAGGGATTCAGTTTCCGGTCTGTTGGACTTTAAAGCCCACATGCCTTTGTTTTTGTTTTTGAACACACCACACTGCATCATTACGTGATCCCTACTGAAACCGACGGCCTGGTACACTGAGTGCTGAACAGATGGTGACATAGGAACAGACATGCTTTTCACCTTTGTGTTTTAAATACTTTATGTGGTACAGGTGGAATCCTGCTTTCACCAGCACGAAAACACATTCACACTCCCCCACTGTGAACAGACCTTATTCAAATGGGAATCTATTGTTATCATGTACAAGGCGGGTACACTCTGTTGCTTTCCCTGGGTTTTTAAAAAAATGTCTTTATGTAAAGCCAAGGTACAAAGTCTATTAGTCTATTCTCTTAGAAACAATAACGAATTGGAAAGGGGAGGATTGTACCAAAGGACATTTTATGACTTTAGAAATAAAGCCCAGGTGTTAACTTGTGCTATCCCTGAATGTGTTACTTCTGATCTAATATTCTCAGCAAAATGTGAACGTGTTAATGGTGTTCTGACAGGACACAACATAGAATGTGTCTGGCTTTCAGGGCTTAGACAGGTGGAAGATGTAAAGTAGTGGTTGGTTAGTTCACAGTGGGTTTGCTTTGTGAATTACAACATCTTCACTAAACTCACTAGTTCAGGAAATCATGCTAGGTACTGGGTGCCTACTACGTGCCTAGTACTGACCTTGGCACAGAATCCCTGTCTTGGAGTAACTCACTAATTGTTCACTGACCCCAAGATCCTCTCATCCCTCGACTCCTCTGTTTAGGAGAGAACCCAAAGCATTAGCAAGACCTAGTGCCCGATGCTCAGAGAAGTAAGCTTAGGAAGATGAAAGGTGACTAATTCAGAGGACAGGAGGGCTCTTTAAAGGTAAGACTTCAAGGGTCCCGTATGCAGGAAATACATAATGAAGAAGCAATGCAAGGGACAGTGTTCTGGTCGGAATAATCAACTATACTTTCAGCACTTTCTTGACTGAGCCCAGTCTTCCCTGGATTCAGGTTCTAAACTCTTCAGAGGCAGAGACTGGGTAATTGCGTGCAGCAAAAGCTCAGTAAATTAGCATGATGGTTTGGTCAAATTTAAGGACACAGTCTGCAGTCATTGAGCTCAGAGGCACTTATTGTCTTCACTGTGTGCCCTGCACCGTTAGCAGAGAGCCTGTTTTCTTGAGTCCATAAAGAGCCCAGCTGTAAACTAAAGACAAGACAAAACTGAGGGTTTTTTGGCATTGTACCTGCTTCTTTAATGCTGACTCTCTGCTTTTAAACCATGGGTTTTATTCAGAGGGTGTCTTGCAAGATGTTTTTTTTCTATTAAAAAAGGAGAAAAAACCAATAAGCAAGTGAGGGGAAATGGTGGAACCATAAAGAAAAGGAAAGAAAAAAAAAAAGAAAGGAGCAATCTTAGGAGGAGGCTTGGGGATACAGGAAGAAATCTGGGAGCTGTGTCCTAGATGTGAGAAAGGTAAACCATTGATCTCCTGGCTCTTAGATTCAAGGGGTAAGGGTAATCCCCGAGAAGGTCTACAGCAAAGGGCAGCTGGTTTAGTGGTTCAGAACAGGGACTCTGGAGCCATTCTGCCAGCATGCAAACCATGGCTCTGCCAGTTACTAGCTGTGTGATCCAGTGTAAGTCACTTCCCCTCCGTGCCGCAGTTAACTCATCCACGAGAATAACAACAGTACCTGCCTCAAAGGGTTACTGTGAGGATTAATTCAATTATGCGCTAAGCACCTTAGGACAACACAAAGCATACAGTAAGCACTACATAAGTGTTTGATGCTGTGGTCATCAGCGCTGCTTATTCCAGCTGTATATATATTTGGAAGCAGTAGAACACAGAGCAGTAAGGCTCTCAGAGAGCCTGGGGAGGAATCCAGCCTCCACCACTTACTGGCTGTATGACACTGGGCACCTTAGTAACCTCTCTGTGCCTCCGTTTCCTCATCTGTAAAAGGGCACTATCATCCCACCTCACTGGATTGCTGTAAGTATGAATTTAGATAATCCTCGTTAAGCGCCTGGCGCAGTACCTGGTATACAATAGCTGTTCAGTAGATGCCTGTTATTATTATTGTAGATCATTATTATATGATGATCTACAATGATTAATGATTAAATGATTATTCATTCCTTTTTCTTTCTTAAAACCTTTTCTTCTATTTATAAAAGTAATAAATGCTCCATGTAGATATTTGAGAAAATGTGGAATCATACAAACAAGAAAACAGAAATCACACATACGGCCCCCAGATAACCAGCAATGTTATCATTGTATGTGTACTATTTCCTTACTGTCTTGATCTGAGAGCACACAAACGAGCAGTACACAGAGTTTTGTTTTACAGAGTTGGGACCACATTATCCATACGTAGCCTGCTTTTTCCACTTCATGTTACCTGTCTTTTCATTAAGCATCTTAGGAAACATGACCTTTTCTAGCTGCCAATACCCCACTGCAAGGATATGCTCGTGCTCCCAAGATCCCAACACCCCTCATCCCTCGCTTGCAGCTTTCTCGAGCGGATCAGGGCTGGATATCTGATTGCCAGCAACAACCCGATGTTGGTAATTTTTTCTCTTTTATGGCAAGAAAGGAAAGAGCAGTCTGGGGGAAGGGGTACATAGCCCCAAAGAGCCCAGTCTCCAAATCAACGTGGCCCTCCTCAGTATAACCGTGCATGTATGAAAAGACAACCCTGGGTAGGGGAAGTGGTTCACTGGCAGTTTTTCTAGGAATTGTTAGTTACACTGTAATTGTAAAAGATTTCAAAGGCAAAGAGCCAGCAGATTCCAGAGTAAAATTAAGCTCCAGATAGTAACTGCGGCTACCGAGATGGCTGAGGCTTTCAAGGGCTGCCCTTTGGCCTCCTGGCCCATGGCAGCTTCCTGCCATATCCCTCGGCTCAGACGCTGTGTGAACGGCTTAGGCTCCTGGGCTCCTATGAAATTTGATAAAGGCCTTTAACAAGCGCTCGCAGGCTTTTCTTGCCAAGTTCCAGGCGTTCTGAGTGCACAATTGCTGCCCCTAGCACACCACTGCAAGCTTCCCCTTTTTTTCCTGCCATCCCTCCTACCTGACAGCTGTGAAAAAGAAACACATTTAAATATCGTGCTGAATGGCCCTGTGGAAGTATGAGTGGCAGGTCCTGACACACCTCTCTTGCAAACCAAGTAAATCTGCTGCAGACTGCCTCGTTTTTTCACTGAAGCCCTGTTACTGCTTGCAGGTACAAACCGGCAGAGGAGAAAGGGAGGATCTCGTTCTTAAAATTACTTGAAGACAAACGTGCACTTTTGCAAACTGTTTGAAGCAAGGACCAAATGTCAACTTAATACTCTCCTAATAGCTTGGCCTAATGCAAAAGGCTTTTCCTTGTCCCAGTGGCCACTGTCAACCCTGGGTAAACGTCCCCAATCCCTCATTAGTGACACTAATCAAAGCACCAGAATGTCAGGAGAATCGAAGTGAGTGACAGTATTTAAGATTTTTTAAGCCTCTCATTCTTCTAAATGCACCAGTCAACATGCAAATTACCGTTTCCAGAATATAGGGTAATAGGGAATTCTACTGAGCCCCCTTCCACCTACGGCCCCCTACCCCTGCCTTTTTTTTTTTTTAACCACAGCAAACGCAAAACTCCAAAAGATGCTCTTATGGGGCTTCAGATACCACTTCATTTTCCACATTTCTTTCACAGATTGACATGTTTTTTATACCACATGAGCTCCTGCATCCTAGAGATGGTGGAAAAACCTCCCCATGTAAGCCTCAGCTGGTATTTCCTGACACTGGGAAGTCTACCTCACCCATGAATCATGCAATCGTTACACTGCAAGGAGAAAAATCATCTCACTGAGTTTCCTGAATGCAAACAAAGACTCTGGCAAAGAGTAACGAGGGAACAGAACAGTGAGGGGCCACAATATGCTTCTCATTGTAATTTCCCTCCAGCACTTTATTAAATGTTACCCCTGGAACAGGCAGGCAGAGGAGTACCTGGATCGATGGTGTCTCTCTACTTAGAGTTTTGCTTATCATGGAAAATAAATGATTATCAAGCCAGTTTTCCTTTTGCTTTTAAATAATAAGACACAGGCCTCCCCTAGGAGTACTGTTGCCTCCTTGGGATATTTAAGCTTGAACAGCAACATTAAAAAATAATGCTATAAAACTTTACAAATCTTCTTTTAGGCTTTGCCTAGGCAACCCAACTCCAAAGTGTTTATCATCTGGTCAGAGACCCATATAGTCCCTTCCTCTTTTGTAGACAATGTTACACAATTGGGGCAAAAAAGAAGAGAAATCACAGGCCCTCAAGGAGTTCCTTCTCACGTCTTGGACACTACCAAGGGGCCAAAGAAGATTTGAAAACAAAAGCTCAGTAAAAATTTTGCTGCGTTTCAAAAATCAAATCCATTGTATTTTCTTTAGATTTTTTTAAAAAGTTACATCGTGTAACCAAAGCAACAATAATTTCATTATAAGTGGACCAATGTACCATGTGGGCAATTTTTATATGGTTTCTGGATTTCAAAGGGATGAGACAAAGGAGTAGTGCTCAAAAGACAGGGAAATAGGGGCAAGAAAAGAAGGGAAACTAGATGACGAGGGCTGTCTGGCTTTCACTCAGAGCCTGCTTCAGAACTTCAGCAAGGCCCATCAGCCCTTTTCTTGGTTCCAAAGGATGCACATCAGGGAGAGAAGGAGACAAGGAATGGGAGGGGCAGGAAGGGGAAAGGTGAGATGTTAGGAGGGAAAAATCAAAAAACTTTTGGCCTTGGTCTAATCCCCAGATCTTCCAGAGCTAAGGTGAAGCGTGATCAGACATATCACACAAAATGCCCCCTCCTTGCAAAGATTACACATAATAAAATCTGCCATGCTGGTCCATAAGCGTAGATGTTTAAAGTTCTGAACACTGCTTATGAAGAGTTTAACTCCATTTCCTAATGCTGTTTACACAGATATTCATTCAGTCATGCATGCATCCATCCATTCATTCAATGAGTAGCTATTGTGAGCCAGGCACTAGGGACAGAAGACCACAAAACAGAAAATGTGGACCCCAGTCAAATAAAAACTAACTGAAAAACTGATAACTGCTATGAAGGAGGGGTTTAAAAGTATGTTATGAATGCCAGTGTGGGGTGTGAGGAAATGATGCTTCAAGGAAGGGGCATCTGGGCTGAGCTGAGCAGAAAGAGCTTTCCAAGCAGAAGGAACAGACATGCTAAAGTCCTGAAGTAGAAGACATGGGGAGAGGGGAACCATATGAGGTCTGAGAGGTAGGCAGGGGCCGGGTCATGCAAGTGGAGCAGCCCACAGTTAAGAGGGGGATGGGAAGCCCTTGAAAAGTGATGGGGAAGGGGACATGATCTGATGCAAGTGTACCAAGATCACTGGCTGCTGGTGACAAAAGGAAGGCTGAATGAAGCCAGCTATCCTGTAGGACACGTTGGCAAAACTTCTTCCGTAAAGGGCCAGATAGTAAGTATTTTAGGCCTTGTGGGCCAAGAGGCAAAATCATGGATGTTCTGTAAGTACGATATAGCAAAAAAGAAAACAAATTTCCACAAAATTTTTATTGATGAAATTCAAAACAAAATAATAATAATTGAATATAATTTTTAAAACACAGGTCAACTAGTGAGATGAAAAGAATTCTTCTTTGGGGGGAGACAAGTTGTTTAATTGGTGCTCTGTCACTGTAACATAAAAGCAGCCAGAGACAATATGCAAATGAATAAGCATTGCTGTCGTCCAATAAACTTTGTTTATGGACTAAAATTTGAATTTCATATATTTTTCATATGCACAAAATATTATTTTTCTTTTGATTGTTTTCAATCACTTGAAAATGTAAAAACCATTCTTAGCTCGAGGGCTGTACCAAAACTGGACCGTGGGCTCTGCTCTAGTTTGCCAACCTCTGTCGTAGAAGGTCCCACATTCTGGATGTGCCTAGTTGCTTGCTCAAAGAACACTAATTTTTGGCAGGTCACTGCAGGGTGATGCTATGTATTTCTTGTTGCATCACAGCAAAAGGCTGTGTAAAGGTCATTCTATGACAGGCGACACTTTGGTCCCTGGTAAAGGTACATTTTCCCCTTTGTAATTAGAAGTAATCTGTGGGTGACACTTGGGATCCTGTGAACATCCTGTTCTCCAAAACATTTCCCTAAGTTGTTTTAGATTTCATGAATGATCCTTGCCTGAATCAATTATTATACTGGGAGTTACAAAATAATTTTGATATGATTTTCAGTGCTACCTAGAATACTGTTTTGTGGATTACATTATCATTTTTTATTGAATCTTCTGGTTTTAAATATTTAGATTGTTTCCTTTCTTTTTTTTTTTTTTGGTTGCTATCACAATAATGCTCTCACTAATAATCTATAGCTAAATATTTCTGTACACTATGATGAGTTACTGAAAGGAAATTACTTGAAGTGAAACTAGGTCATTGAGTACAACCACTTTTTAAAGGGACTTAATCCATATTAACAAATTGTGTTTTAGGGGATTATACCAGTATTTGCTCCTATTAAGAGGTATAAGTGCCTGGTATAATAAATGACTATATAGGTCACCTGGAAAATAAGTGTTAGAACCAAAAGAACCTAAAGCCCATCCACCATGCCACAGACTTCTTAAATCAAATCATCCAACCTTGTGTACGGTGGGGGTGGGTAAATGGGAAGGGGGCAATGGATGTGCCTGTAGCAGTAAATAAATAAATCAACCACTAAAAAAAATGTTATAAGTGCCTGGTTCCTAACACTCCAGGCAACATTTAAAAAGTACCACCACCAAACTGATAGATGAAAATGATTTCTCATTATTTTAATTTGTGTTTATTCAATTATAGTGAGGTTGAAACATTTGTATTTCTTCTGCCTGGTCATATCTTGGGCCCATTTTCTACTCATCCTTTCCATATTGATCCCTAAGATCTCTTTATATGCTCAGGTTGTTCATTCTTTGCCTATAATATGCACTGTAAATATTTTTCCCAGATTGTAGAAAAATGTGTCTTAAAAAAATATTAAAGGACTTCCCTGGTGGTGCAGTTGTTAAGAATCCGCCTGCCAAGGCAGGGGACATGGGTTCAAGCCCTGGTCCAGGAAGATCCCACGTGTTGCGGAGCAACTAAACCCCACGAGCCACAACCACTGAGCCCATGTGCCACAACTACTGAAGCCCACATGCCTAGAGCCCATGCTCCACAACAAAGAGAAGCCACCGCAATGAGAAGCCCGCGCACCACAACGAAGAGTAGCCCTCGCTCGCCACAACCAGAGAAAGCCCGCACGCAGCAATGAAGACCCAATGCAGCCAAAAATAAATAAATGAATAAATTTATAAAAAAGAATAAATTAAAATTTACATGGTTATTTTCCTCCTAAATTGATGAGTTCCTCCATGAGATAGGTAGCAAAAAAAAAAAAAAAAAATTTAGGAATGGGAGAGGGAATGCAAGAATTATCCAAATGCAGAATCATTTTTGTTTATTATGAACTTAAGCATATTAAAAGAAAAAGACTCCCTAATGAAATTTAAAATTTTATTATCAGCATTCAAAATTCTTTTCTGGTCTTTCCTATTTATTACATATATAGCTGATTTCATGATGCACAAAACGTGCATTGTTTTTAATTCATCATTCCATATCTACTTTCCATTACCAGCACAGTTATAAATGTAATTTTTAATTAACACTTTAACATAATGCAATTTTTAATTAACAGCATGACAGTACAGTTCATTTAGTTCTCATAAACCGTTTAAGATCTAATTTTTCTCTAGAATAAATAGCGTTGCTGTGCACATACTGTACAAATTCTTTTTTGGTTCCTTTAGGGTTAAATTCTTAAGTCAGTCTCAAAAATAAAACTACTTGATTACCAGGGGAAAAAGTGATATATTCAGGCTTATTGTTTTTTGTCAGAGAACACTCCGGAAAGACTCATTCAACATTTGTTGAGTCCCAGGTATGTCACCAGCAATGTTTAAAAGAGTTTATTTCCCCAAGTCCCCAACAATATGGGTTTTGATAAGTTTATTTATTCTGGCTAAGTTTATGGGCATACTGTGGTATTGGGAGTTACTCTAAGTTGTGCTTCTTCAGGCCCAGCAAGTCTGTGTGAGACCCACATTATAGTTTCATGTATGCTTCTTTCACTTATAAACTGTTCATCTCCATGCCTTCTTTGTGTCAAATTCGGCAGTGGAAATTCAGTGCTGATTCCTATTCTTTCTATATATTGGCCAGAGAGCTTTCAGGTGGAACTCACATCACGTGCTTTCCTTCCACTCTCTTCAAGGGCAAGGGCCAAGTTTCAGGAAGGTGTATGCCCCAGCGCTTCAGAAACGGTCAGTGTGCCACGTTAATGTCATGGAGGTGACATATGACCTCAAGCATACCCTCGTTCTCACCAAGGCTGGTGACCGTGCAGCAGGGCCTCAGACCCTCCTTTCATAACCTATACTCCCGCGGTCATGTCATCCACGCATCTGTGGAGAGGTGTGCACCCTGGCGGCAGGATAGCGGGTAAGGCTCTATTCCTGGCCCCAAGTGTCAGTGGTGTTAAGGGTGAGAAGCCCTGTCCTAAAACAAAATAACCACTCTCTGGGCCTCTCCTAAGCCCAAACCAAACTATTAAACCAAGAGAGACAACGCAAAGCGAAATAGACTGAATTCAGTCTTGTGTAGATAGGGAGATTTCATTTAGAGATTTATATTTTGTTGTGCATTTCATATGACACTCCTCTTACTTGGTCCCAGAACCTGGCAACTGAAGCCCAAGCTACTGTTAGCACCATCCAGATCACACACTGGAACTTGACTCTGAGCACACGCCTCCTTGGCTATGCACTTCAGCGTGGCCTCCCCTCTGAGGTTTCCCGTGAGATGGAAGAGTCGATTAGGGAGACTCTGGGAAGCCTGTATCGAGCAGCAGGAATTAGAAGAGAAATCACGTAGACGACGCTGAGGTAGAGGGTAGGAGCTGCCACAGAACGGGAAGGGAAATACCTGGCCAGGCTGGTTTGGCATTAGACCCTGGAGCCGTAGAGCCAGCTACCAAAGATGCCACCTGCCATAGCGGAGCTGGGTGGTGGCTGATTCTGAACATTTAAAACCTGCTCAAGTGTATTCAAGTAAACCAGACTGAAAAAGAAAAACCCAGGTCTTACCGGGGGCGCTGATGGGGGGGGAGGCGGAGGCAGAGGTGGCAGTGGCGGTGGCAGTGGCATATGTCACAGCGTGGGTGTTTCTTTCTTAGGAATGGTCCCAGGAGAATGGTCTCTGCTCTGGAAAGGAGAAAAGGGTGAGTTTAAACTTGGATGTCTTTATTCACGCACAGGTAATACACGTCATGCAGGCATGCAAATGTTATAGGTAGTTTCATTCCTTCACTTCCCCGCTCATTCATTCATTCTTTCTTCTTTCAATAAATACTGAGTGCCCACTGTGAGGCAGGCATTGTGTCAAGTGCTGGAGACTGAAAGAAATAGCTAGATTTTAGAAAGAATTAGGTGACAAAACGGATAAAATTTAGCTATTTATGTCTCAGTATAAACAGAGCATATTAATAAATAGCAACACTTCACTCCATAATGAGTACTGCAAATAACAGATTCTACCTCTTTAAGCATTAAACTTTTATCATTTTGGATGCAATTTAAAAATATTCTGCACATACCCCCATTTTCCTAAGCAGAGCAAATGGAATGAAATTTAACCTTTTCTGAATGTGGCAGGCTCAGCGGTTACTCATGTTGCCAGCCTCCAGCCAGGCTTATACGGGCATTAGCTATCTTCCTGCTTCCTTCTCTGCTGTCACTCTTAACTTTGCCTGCTGTTTGTCTGTTGTTGTTTCTATACAGTCGTCTGCGTGGGGTCATGACACTTCTCAGCAAAGACTTTATATCTGGTATTTGCTACACGGAGGGCTTTGGGGCATGCTTCTGCAAAAATGGTTATGTCCCAAAGAGTTAATATTGTAGGATGTCTGATCTCCAGATAAATATGGCATTGCTCTGTAGAGTGTGTGTTTGCATGCATAGGTTTGAATATGGATTTGTGTTTTCAAATCTATATCAAGACACACTGCAAAGACTTAAAACCTATACTGCAGAAAATCCCCAACAGTTTACAAAAATGAGGAAAACCTAGAGAATCTAAAAACAATTTAAGCAGAAACAGAAATAAACCTCAGGCTTAGGCAAGGGTAATTTTGTGTTCTTTCTGTCCTTCTAGTCACTGGAAAGCTCGAGCAAGTCCTGTACCTCTGTTTCTTCAATGCTAAAATCCTACCTGCTTTGTATTATTCAATTTTTTCTTTAACTGTACGAAAGGCCTTTACTGTTTGCCACAGGAGGTGGAAGAGGAGGGGATATGACAGCTCTGGCTCCTGGGGCAGCTCCATAGACTCAGTTGCTGCCCTCCTGTATTATTCTGTGTTAATATTCTTTTTTCCTAGAGGCAAAAAGCAATTATGTAACGTGGTACTTTATTCTTAACACAGTCCACTGGATTTTGTTTGCTTAATATATACTAGTTTTCTTTACCTTTTAAAATAGTGGCTATATGTGGCAGGCTAATCACATTAATTTCCACAACAATCCTCTAAGGTCGGTAGTTTATTCCCAACTTTATAAGTAGGGAAAATGACATGCTGAGACACTAAGTAGTTTACCCAAAGTCATACACAGCTGGTAACTGGTAGACCTGGAATTGGAACCCAGCCAGGCTTATCAGGCTCTCACGTCCAGGCTCTTTTCAACGTGATTGTTTTTTTTAAATTATGGCAAAATATACATAACATAAAATTTATCATTTTAACAATTTTAAAGTATGCAATTCAGTGGTATCAAGTACAGTCATCACCACTATCCATTCCCAGAACTTTTTTTTATCATTCCAAACAGAAACTCTGTACCCATTAAACAATAATTCCCCATTCCTACTCCCTCCAAACCCTGGTAACCCCTGCTCTACTTTCTGTTACTGTGAATTTGCTTATTCTAGGTACTTTAAATAAGTGGAATCATACAATATTTGTCCTTTAGTATCTGACTTATTACTCTTAACATAATGTCTTCAAAGTTTATTCATGTTGTAGCATGTACCAGAATTTCATTCCTCATTACTCAATTATATGTATATGCTACATTTTGTTTATCCATTCATCTGTCGATGGACACTTGGGTTGTTTCTACCTTTTGGGTATCTTGACTAATGCTACTATGAACACTGGTGTACAAATATCTCTTCAAGACCTTGCTTTCAATTCGTTTGGACATATACCTAGGAATGGAATTGCTGGATCACACAGTACTGGCCTGTTTTAGAATCCCCTAAAATGGTACAGACATTTTGAATGGTATAAAATATATGTATAAGTTCAATTCTGGGGAGAAAGAGTCCATGATAGTTTTCTTAAGAGTTCCAAAGAGGTGCATGAGCTGATCATTATAGAAGACCACAATTGTCCTATAGAGTATTCTCCTGAAAGAAGGGGCTTGATAATTACTATGTCACTGCCTCTTTCCTTGATAGTAAAACTAGGACAGAAAGACTGAAAAAAAAAATACTCATCAGAGTCCACAGCATAAAACTATAGTAGAATTGGGCAGAGATCCCAGAGGACAGTAAATACTTCTTCCAGGGAGCATCAATATTATTTTATTACATAATCTAATACACACAGTAACATAGGGTCAGACAAAGTTGGCATTTTACTGGCTGAATGCTAAAGCAAGTTGGATGTGAGACCACAAATTACTTGAAACAAATATAAATGATCAGTTGTTTGTATTTTAACACTTTCTTTCATAGAAGGTGTTGGGTATATTCTTTACATGATCCTTAATTCAGTGGCAAAATAATTTCAGTCAAAAATTTACAGGAGGGAATAAAGTGTTGGCTGAAGTATTAACAGAACAAGAGAAAATATGGTCTCATTATATAAGGATTTTATCTTTTAACTAAGACACATGAGAGCAGACAGACTTGCTTCCCTTGGTGCAGAATGGTAATGGGTTCAGAAGAGTAACTCACAAAACTTAAATGTCTCTTACCTAAGGGTTTTTCCATTTATCCAAAGAAAAATGACTGTAGGAAGTAATTTTAAGGAGAATTGTGGCACAACTATTCATGTAACCCCTCAGCACACAGATTATATTTTCCAGCCTCCTTTACAGTTAGGTGTGACCATGTGACTAAGCTCTGGCCAACAGAATGAAGACAGAAGTGACATGCTCTATCTCCAGGCTGGCCCATAAAGACTTTCCATCCACTACTTTTCTGTCTTCCTCCATCCACTGGCTGGAAGCAAAGGTTCTACTGTGGGCAGAGCCATGGATGTAATGAGTCTGGGTCCCTGACTCTCCATTTTAAGGCCATCTGCCAAACACCTGATTAGACTTTACGTTCATGAAAAATAAACTTCTGTGTTAAGCCATGGAGAGTTTGGAGTTAATTTGTTAGAGCCACTAATATTTAACCAACCTAATATGGAACTAAATTGAATAGAACTGATTCTCCTTTTCTTTTTTCAAATTTTTAAAAAATTTTATTGGAGTATAGTTGATTTACAATGTTGTGTTAGTTTCAGATGTACAGCAAATGAATCAGTTATACAAATACATATATCCACTCTTTTTTAGATTCTTTTCCCATATAGGCCATTACAGAGTATTGAGTAAAGTTCCCTGTGCTATTAGGTAGGTCCTTATTAGTTATCTATTTTATATATAGTAGTGTGTATATGTCAATCCCAATCTTCCAATTTATCCCTCCCCCCCTTACCCCCTGGTAACCATAAGTTTAGAGCTGATTTTCATTATTCATGGTAGCTAAGTTCTTTACAGTTGCCATGAACACCGACTTAGCAAATACCTGCACCATTGCTCCTAGGAGAGACAAAGGGTTAGGCCCATGTGAGCCTCTGGTCACCAGATTTTTGCCAGCTGATTAATATATAACTTTGTTTTATATATTAGTGTTTCTGATTAAAGATACTATGTTTAATAGATTGTTGATTCATTCATATTATAACTCATGCCTGAACAAAGCTTATCTAACATATATATTTTCTCCATAAGGCAAATCACAGCCTTCCTGTGTTCAAGAACACTGGGCAGCACTACAGCACTATACCTGGGAGGGGGGCGGGGGCACAGAAGCGAAATCACCAACAATAAGCACAGTAATTTGAAAAACATGGCACTAAATAGAATATGAAACGGACACTTGTTTACAGTGTGAGAGCTGGAAGGAGAAGGCAGAGTGCTGCTCGTTCAGCCTCAGCTGGGAACGTGTGCATGACGCGACTCGAGCTTTCCCCCGCTGTGCATGTCTGTGAATAACCATGAAGTCACCTCCGACTACTGACTTTGGGGTTACAAATAAAGTTTAGAGGGTAGGTGATTAGCAAACTGTGGAATCCATGAATAACGGGGATGGACGGTATAACTTTTTGAACCCCCTAAGTACATATAATATAGTGTTTTATTTAATTCTCTCAACAACTCGATGGTAGATGCTGACATTTCCATAGTAGGGATAAACCAAATTTTGTCTCAGAGAGGTTATGTAGTTTCTGCTAAGTTTCAGCAGGAGTACCAGAGCTGCATAAAAGCCCTGGCCTTTCTGATCCAAAACCTCATTTCTTTGTTTTACTAACTTGGTATAATTCAGATCATATTACTTATCTACTTCCATTTTGCAAAGTATTTTAGAGACCCTCGAGTGAAAAGGACCTCCTACAGGTAAGTATCGATATAATTCTTCCATGTGCTCCCCCTAACCTCAGCATCCTTTGCTCTCCATCTAGTTTTATCCTTACAAATCTGAGAGTGACCATGTGCCACTGGGCTTCTGTCTTGCTGAAATCTCAGGAATGATTTTTCAAACTCCAGGATGAAAGCATATTTTTATACTTAGTACTTGATGGCTGTGAAGGCTTTTTCTTGACAGATACAGTAATTAAGCAATTATCTAGAGAAGTATTTGTTAAAATCTGACAGTTAAGAATGCAGGGCTCCAGGAAGTCACAGGCTGTACCCATGAGCTCTTTGATGCTTTGTGCTCTCCCGTACATTTAAAAATGTCATTTTGCTCTGCAGTGTATTAAAAAATGCTTAGGATAAAAAAAGCCAGATTCTCAAAGGCTTTTATATTTTCTCCCAACTCATGAAATAACTCTGAAAACCAGCATCGAGATGCAGGTTTTCAAACACCATTAGAGGGGAGGGTGGCAAGATACTCAAACACCATTAGAGGGGAGGGTGGCAAGAGGAACAGAACTAACACTGTTTCCACGTGAGACCCCGAATGTGGGGGACAGTGCTGGTCTCACAGTCAGACTTGGGTTCTACTTCTGCCGCTGCTTTTCCCCAGCTGTGTGGCCTTAGTCTAGTTACTTAACCTAAGTGAGTCTCACTTTCTTTATTTGTAAAACCGCTACCATGCTTAACTCTTAGTTTGTTATCAGAATTAAAACAAAGACTGTAGATGAAGAACGTAATACAGGTCCTGACACAAAGCAGACACTTAATTGAAGCTGTATTTATCATCATCATACCATCATCCTCTCCACAGCCACAAGTAACTATAAGAAAGGGTGGGGCTTCCCTGGTGGCGCAGTGGTTGAGAGTCCGCCTGCCGATGCAGGGGACATGGGTTCGTGCCCCGGTCTGGGAAGATCCCACGTGCCACGGCGCGGCTGGGCCCGTGAGCCATGGCCGCTGAGCCTGCGCGTCCGGAGCCTGTGCTCCGCAACGGGAGAGGCCACAGCAGTGACAGGCCCGCGTACCGCAAAAAAAAACCCCAAAAAACAAACAGTTAAATATGCTGAGCTTTGTGAGTTATTTCAGAGAGAAATAATTCATGGTCAACAATTTTACACACTAGTTGCTCTTGTCATCATCACTTTTCTCCCCTAAGTATAGTTTGTCAGATCACAGCTGTTCACAAACAGAAAATGTGCCTATTTTTAAAATATAAGCTACTATTTGACAAAAGCATCTTTTGCTGGTTCTAAAAATACATTTGAATAGGAATCTGAAAATAAGCTTCTCTGGGCACTCATAACTCTTTATGGTCTTGTTTTTGTTGTTGTTTTGTTTTGTTTTTACACCTTTATTGGAGTATAATTGCTTTACAATGGTGTGTTAGTTTCTACTTTATAACAAAGTGAATCAGTTATACATATAGATATGTTCCCATATCTCTGCCCTCTTGCATCTCCCTCCCTACCACCCTCCCTAACTCACCCCTCTAGGTGGTCACAAAGCACCGAGCTGATCTCCCTGTGCTATGCAGCTGCTTCCCACTAGCTATCTATTTTACGTTTGGTAGTGTATACATGTCCATGCCACTCTCTCACTTTGTCACAGCTTACCCTTCCCCCTCCCCATATCCTCAAGTCCATTCTCTAGTAGGTCTGTGTCTTTATTCCCGTCTTACCACTAGGTTCTTCATGACATTTTTGTTTTTTTTTCTTAGATTCCATATATATGTGTTAGCATACGTTATTTGTCTTTCTCTTTCTGACTTACTTCACTCTGTATGACACTGTCCTACTGAGTCCCTTGTTTCTTTGCCTATGAAGTCAGGAAAAGAGAAGAGAGATTTCTCACCTCTGCACTAATGCGGGCAAATGAACCCCGTGAGGCGGTCCATTTCTCACACTGTGGTTTCAGCAGGGTCCTGCCACTCTATCAATCAGTCATTTATTTATCAAAGGTGCCCTGCAGCCAGGAAGTCACAACCCAAGAGCCCATGAGCACATAAGGCACACATCAAAATGTTCTCGAAAAACATGTGGTAAAGTTGCCAAAGCTATAAGTAAAACAATAAAGGAATTTTTTAAAAGCCTTCTTTCCAGGTTATGGTGAAAATGATGTACGAGTGGTCACTTTCTCTTGTCACTTCCTCATTGTTTCAGAGCAAATTCTCTGGGCACAGTCCTCTCCTGGGACTTCCCACCTGTAAGCTCTCATGCCCACCCCCCCACCAACCACCTCGTTAAGTGAAGACCATCCTCTTATTGGCCAAATGGAAGTTGCTGCTCTCACTCTCCTCAACGGTACAAAATTCCTGGAATATTTAGCTTTTTGGGGTAGGTGGGGCATGTCGATCTGAGTAAGCAAGGAAGCAGGGGATAAGGTAGGGGGAAATAAAAAGCACAGGATAAAAAAGTCTTTGAACATTTGTGTTCTAGATTATAGTACAGTAAGTTAGCCCTGATACAGCCCTTGCAATGTGTCAGGCACTATCCTTAGAACTTTTCATATATGAACGTATTTAAGCCCCACAATATCCCAATCAGATAGATACTATTATCGCCATTCTTCAGATGAGGAAACCAAGGCCCACTGAGGTTAAGAAACTTGCCCAAAGTCACACAGTGAATTACTGGAGGAGCAGGCATTCAAACGTGGGGTGTCTGGCTCCAGAGTCCATGCTCTTAAGCACCATGTTAACTTAAGTCACTTGTAAACATACAACTTTTTATAGTTTTTGTCACATCCACACACCACCTGAACTTACTTTAAAATTGTTTATTTTGCGAAAGAAACTTTAAATTATTACCATAAATGGAAAACCAATATTATTTGCCATAAGTAGATGGTAATAATAAAAATCAACTTAACAATTATTAAAATAAAATGTTCATCTAGGTACCATCTAAACTCATTTCAGGTTTCCATAGTGATACTTAAACCTTCGTGCTTTGGGGAACAGTGATCTAGAGCAGTGTTTCCCCAATTTTAATGGAGGATGAATCACCCAAGGGGTCCTATTAAAATGCAGATTCTGATTCAGTAGCTCTAGGGTGGAGCCTGAGATCCTGCATTTCTAACAAGCTCCTGGGCGAGGCCAACACTGTTGGTCTGAATCCATACCTTGAGTACCTCTAGAATGTGGAAGCTTGTAAGAAAGGCACAGTCTCCACCCCAGACCTACTGAATCAGAATCTTTGGGAGTCTCTTGTCAGCAAGTGATTTTTGTGCCCACTGAAGTTTGAAAAGCCCTGCTCTAGAACAACCAGGATGATGAAATGCCCTGCCCCATACAGTCGGAAGTTGTGTCCTCTACTGAGAAGGTTCTTTTTTCTGTAGATCCGTTTAATTTCAGTAGTCTGGGTCCATGAAAATGGCACACTGTACTTAGGACTGGAATTGACACACAAGGGAAACAGAAACTGAGCTGAGTGCCCATGAGCTGCGTGCCCATTCACCTCTCCCACAGGTGACATGAAGGGTTTCCCACACCTGAGATACACCAGCCTTGACAGCAGCTCCTGAAGTTGAATCTGCTCAGGCCTGACCAGATATGATAATTAATTATCTGCTGAAATGCTTAAAGGATTTATGAAGATTGTCCATGTGTGTTCTAAAACCAAGATACACTTTAACCACAATCTAATACGGAAGCCACTAAGTCACACCTACAATAAGCTCAGAAATTGGTTTCCTTTTATAAGACTCCTATTGAAATGCAAATTTTTTCCCAGATCATTGAATTCATTATAATATTTGAACAGTATTAGGTGAAAAAATATAAATAGTGATATTGATAATATTTATCATTGACGCAAGCATTTTAATTATGGACTTCCCTGGTTGTCCAGTGGTAAAGAATGCACCTTACAATGCAGGGGATGCGGGTTCAATCCCTGGTCAGGGAACTAAGATCCCACATGCTGTGGGGGAACTAAGCCAGCGCACCACAACTACTGGGTTCACGCGCCTCAACTAGAGAGCCCACGTGCCCTGGAACCTGTGTGCCACAACTAAAGAGAAGACCATGCAATGCAACGAAAGATCCCTCATGCCACAACAAAGATCCTGCATGCTGCAACTAAGACCCAACGCAGTCAAAAGTAAATAAAAATAAAATAAATTATGGCTAAATGCCATAAAAATCGTTGTGTGTGTGTTTCCCAAGAGTTAAAGGAGAAAATATTGATTTCCTGTCTTTTTTTTTCTGCCTTTGAATTAGCTAAAAGAAGAACGAGGCTTATTAAAAAGATATGATTAAAAAAAAAAGACATGATGGGGGACCTCCCTGGCAGTCCAGTGGTTAAGACTCCGCCTTCCAATGTAGTGGGTGTGGGTTCCATCCCTGGTCAGGGAGCTAAGATACCACATGCCTCACGGCCAAAAAACCAAAGCATAAAACAGAAGCAATATTGTGACAAATCTAATAAAGACTTTAAAAATGGTCCACATCAAAAAAACTTTGAAAAAAATATTTTAAAAAATACATGATACTAATCAGACATTTATAAGTAAGTCTCATTTTACACAACAGTTATGCTTCTGAAAAATGGCATCTCTAATTTTGGAAAAATTGAGGTACGCTTTAAGCATACAAAAGGAGTTTATTATCCAATGGAATCCCATAATCAATGTTATAAAATAATAAGTCATTTTACAAAATAAATTACCACCTCTTTAATTTATTTTACGATGTTGGATTTTATAAGGAGGGCATTTTTTCCTTTCTAAGACTAAGGTGGTCATTTTGCACTTAGGATTGTGAATACTCCTAAAAATGCTGTTCTGAGAATCACTGAAGAAATAATGTTCAGACTGGAGGGGGCATAGGGAACAAGTCTACAAGACAAATTCTTTCTTTTCTAGTTTCACTTCTGAGACTTTAGATTTTAGTTTCAGTATTTTCACAGTAGGGATACTGTGCCAGCCTGGGCCAAGTCAGGATGGCTGGCCCAAGTTCTGGTGCCTCCAGTTCCCTGTCCAGTTTGAAGTTCGCTAGAATCTCAAACAACCTGTGGCAAGGAGGCATCCTCAGCTCTGTCACCAGGCACATTCTGTCCGTGGCAGCAAGCACAGTTCCCTGTCAGCCAAGCCTGATACACTGACTGGAGGTCTTACCTCTCAGACTACAGGGCTTCACTCTCCAGTTCACATATACTCCTTTCCTAAAGGCTCTTCGTCATGGAGTCAAGTTCTCCATTTTATCCTCCACTCTATTCTATGCACCCTATCCTCTGTCCACACCACACTTGTGATGTTTTCTTACATACCTTTTCTTTATATTTCTGTGCCTTTGTCCATGCTATGCAGGCTGCATGTGATGGCCTTCACCACCTGGAAAATTTCTACCAATCCTCTGAAACACACTCAGGTGCCAACTTCTCTGCACAGATTTTCTTCTTCCTTTGCCAAAGCTAACTCCTCCTATAGTACTTTGTTCGCAATTTTATTACGGCACTAGGGACTTTGGCAATTTCCTTTCACATGTCTGTGTGTCTCCCTTCACTGGACCACGGGCTCCTCGAAGGTTCAAAGATAGGAACTGTGTCTTAGGTATCTTGGTATTGCCAAGGCCAAAGGTAGTGTCAAATACCGTTGCTTTGCTGTCACTATGGGGAAGAAATAGAAAACATATATATCAGGGGTCATGCCAACTACTTAAGCAAAAGATGGAGACACACCTTGGCAGCAGCACATTATGTAAATTGTGTGTCTACAGATTAAATAATTATCTTAATGATATTTAAAGAAAAATATTACCAACTAAAATAGGAAGGGAGGAAAAGGGCAGGAGAAATTCCTGTCCAACTGTAGGCCTTACTATCAGTGTGGGAATAAAATGTATTCTGGATGTGGGATTCTCAAAGCTTCCAGTGCTCACTAGAAAAGCTTCACCTGGCATGTTAGAAACGCTGTCATCAAAGAGGAATAGGTTGACAGTTGAGAGAACTGGTCTCTAGTTCTGGTTTTAATGGTCATCTATTTCTCCATCTGTAAAAAAGTAAAGCATGTTCCTTCTTTCCTGATTTGCATAAGTGTGAGGACCAAATGAGTATTGCTTTGAGATAAGTATTAAACAAATCAAAAATAGTTTATGATCCTCTCCAAAAAGCAAAGTTCTTTCAAATGTAATTTTTAAAATTAAGGATATGGTGGCTTCCTGGAAATGGAAACGCTTGTCCTAAGGGACAGCAGAGATGAGGCTTTAGTCTTTTAAATTAGAAAACACTTTTCAAAATAAAGTTGAGTTCAAGGAGGTTTTCTGGTTTTCAGATGGTGGAGTGAAAATATCTCTGTTCCTTCCTTTTCTTGGAAACCATTTCAAAATAGGAAGGAAAGGGAATCTCAGAAATATAAACTCAATTGCAGAAAGTAAAAACTAGATTTCTGTAACCCTGAATTTCAATAAATGAGACAGGGCTGCCTGCTGCCCAGGACGATCAAATACAGGGTCTAGGTAAGGTGTTGTAGAGAGTAAGCCTGTGGCTGCAGACCTCAGACAAAGTCCACACAGAGTCATTCTCCAGAATAAGAAGCTCTGGCTCCTCAGTGAGGAAGCCCCACCAACACTTGTTTAGAGTAATGAAAAAGGGCGTGTAGGACGGCACAGGAGCGACCCTGGACCCTAGACACATGAGGGAGCAGGGAAGGAGGCAAAGACAAGCCATTCCAGTGGGTGCATGGCTAGAAATGAGGAAGGGTGAGGGAGAGAGTAAATTATGAGCAGCCTAAAGCCTCTCACTTTCTCTTTCTTCCTCTCATCCTCCCTCTCCCTCTCCCTCTCCCTCTCCCTCCTCCCTCTCTCTCTCTCTCTCTGTCATAAGGAGCACTTCTCTGACCCAAAGAGAACTCTCCCTGGTCTAGAACCTGTCCTGGTCTTTTCCTTAAACAAATCTCCTGCAAATAGTTGGTCTAAGAAGAATTCAACTCATTCTAAGATGAATACTAAATAAAAGGAAACGGTGAAGAGAACCAGCACAAGATCTATACAAGAAAACTAGAAAAAAAAAGTGGGAAAAGGAACAGGACAAAGGACAGACGATAGATGAAAAACACTTTTCAGAAAATATACTTCTGTGAAGCAGGTGAAAACAGTGACAAGGCATAAAATTATTAACTGAAAAAATTTTATGAAACAGTTATCCCTTTAAATTAAGGACTCAAAGGAAAAATATAAGAACTCTGAGAATATGTAGCAAGGCAATAGGAGATGAAATATAATGTGGGAGAAGTGAAAGAGAAAAATGAAGACCAAAAAATGTCCTACTGTATAGCACAGAGAGCTATATTCAATATCTTTTAATAACCTATAATGGAAAAGAATTTGAAAAAGAATATATATTTGCATATATATATCACTGAATATACTGAATCGCTTTGCTGAATACCTGAAACTAACACAACATTGTAAATCAACTATACTTCCATTTAAAAAAATGAAGAGCACACTACAAAGAGCCCAAAAAAAAACAGGTATTGTTGAAAACACACTGAGGACCATGGAGAATTGAGAAAAATAAATAAAATGAAACAGAAATGGACAAAGAATTTAAAGTATTAGAAAGAAAATGGTAGATGTGGAAGACAGACAAAAAAAGATACATGGTTTCACTTAATAAAAGACACAAATGAATGGAAGAGAATAAATATTCAAATACATAATCACACATATATAATGTAAGAAAAATTTTCAAAAATAAGGTTTAGAGCTTCCCTGGTGGTGCAGTGGTTGAGAGTCAGCCTGCTGATGCAGGGGACACGGGTCCGTGCCCCGGTCCGGGAAGATCCCACATGCCATGGAGCGGCTAGGCTCGTGAGCCATGGCCACAGAGCCTGCGCATCTGGAGCCTGTGCTCCGCAATGGGAGAGGCCACAACAGTGAGAGGCCCGCGTACCGCAAAAAAATAAAAATAAAAAAATAAGGTTTAATTCTATAGATTAAAAGGCACATGATATCCGAAGAAAAATGATATAGTTTTAGAGACATATTAGACGTGCCGCAGTATCCCAGAGAAATAATGTATGATCCAAAAGTTTATACCCAGCCAAACTGTCACTGTGGTCAAAAAGCAAGTATGACAGATGTTTTTAAACATGCAAGAATTATGTTTCCTGAATATATATTGAAGATACTACCATAGGAAAAACTTCAGCCAATTAAGAGTTGAAGAGAGAAATTAGGGCAAAAAGAAAGACAGTATTGAATTAACCATAGAACCAAGGCTGAAGAGCCTATGAAATTATGGTAACAGAAATGACTATAACTACTATTAATCATAGCAAAATAGAAAGATATAACTAACAAAAGTTGTCAGGTAAAAGGGAAGATAAAGCAAGAGATAATATATATATATTAAGTTCCTTAGCTTACAGACAAAAGGTGGCTAAAAAAATCTTTATTTTTAAAATCTTTTAAAATTGAGATATAATTGACATACAACATTGTATTAGTTTTAGGTATACAACATAATGATTTGATATATGTATACATTGTGACATGATTACCTGTTTGCTATGACTTAGATATTTAGATTTCTTAGCACTTTATAGTTTGTGTGTATGTATTAATAGTTTGTATTGATAAAGCAGTTCTTTGTTTAACAGGAAAAGAAAGCAATGACCCAACAGAAACATGGACAATGGGCCAAACATATCACAGATAAAGAAATACAAATGGCATTTAAACACATTTGAAGGTGCTGAACCTTATTGATAATGAGACAATACAGGTCAGAACCACACCAAGATACAATTTTTCACTTAGATTGACAAAGATCAGAGGTTTGGCAAATATGTATTAGAGAGGGTGCAAGGCATCAGACGCTCATAATTACTGGCGGAAATATAAATTAGTACAACTTTCTGTAAAGGGCAATGAGCAAATTATCAAATTTTTAAAATATACTTTCTAATTCTAGGAATTTTTCTTATCACATAGTGTATCACTTACGAGAAATAATGTATACAGCGACATTCACTGCAGCATTCTTTTTAATAGCAAAAGGCTGGAAATAACCTATAAACCCACTGACTGGGAGCTGGTTATTAAATTACAGTTTGTACCTTAAAATGGCATACTAGGTAGCCATTAAAGGAATATGGCAGCCCTATATGTACCAATATGGAATGATCTCCAGGTTATATTAAGTGAAAAAAGCAGGCAGCAGAAAATGTATATAGAATGAATATGCCTTTATTTGTATTATATGTGTATACCTATAAATACAGGTATATGTAAATATAGGTATACCCAAACCTGCTTATGCATATATGAAATCTCTCTGGAAGAATGTATAACAACCAGGTGCTCCGAGACTGGGGTGTGAGAAAGACTTACTTTATACTATATATCCTTTTTACACTTTTTGAAGTATGTATCCTGGGCATTATTACCCACTTGAAAAACTAACTTAAAAAATAAAAGTTCTGGATTGCTTTCTTTACTCGGGACAATTGTGAAGAAGTAATTTTTTTAATGCTTTGCATCATCTGAGTTAGGAGACCCCTCTACATCTAAAAGGTAAATACAAATGAATAAATGAATAAAGGAAAATATAAATTTGTGTTGACAATTTGGTCTAAGTGAGCTGGATCCACAAAGAACAGCACTGAGACCTGACCATGGGTTTCACTGGGCTGGCCTTGCAGGCAGACTTCCATGACAGCTGAAACCATCCCCTGCAGCCAGCCACAAGCGTCAAAGGCGACTGACCAAGTGGGCTCGGTAAACAACCAAGAGTAGAGTAAAACAATTCTCCTCAAACCAATCCATAGCCCCTAAGATTTAATTCTTCTGTTAATACATGGTTACTACACAATGAGGAACAGCTTTAAAACATGATTGCCCATTAGGCATGAATCATTTGTGAGTTGGTTCCATTTATAACCGATCCTAGTCATTCGTCAAATGGGAGAAAACAAGAGAGCGCCATAAGGGGATGCACAGGTCTGAAATGACAATGGTGGCTTTCTTTCTCCAGCCACAGAATAATGCACCCCTAGATCTTACGGACAGGTATCCTGACAGGTATCATTCTTAGGCATACGTAATTTATATAGATAATGTCAAAATGACTACAGGTCAACCACTATCACTTAAAACTCACTGACCATCCATGACCACCAGGAACACACAACACCAGGCATGAACCCAGATCGGTTTTAGCCTTCCTTCTAAAAGTCTGCAGGTGAATTTCTAAAACCTTCGGACATACACATAGAGGTGAAAACCAGAAAAAAAGTCATGCAAAGGCTGTTAAAATGTAGGGGAAAATGTTGCTTGCTTGTCTTGTTTTAGGCAGTTATCTTACCTATTTCTGAAGCTACTTTATTCTTCCTCTGAAATACTGGAGAGCAAGACGATTGGCTAAAAAACGTTTCATTCAAAAGTTTAGAAGAGTATTAGAATAAACGACAGCTTTAAGGGATACTGGAGACTTAAAATCTATTTCTGTGTCATTAAGAGGAAGTACAATTACATCTTTGGTCCTTTTTCTTGGTTCTACCATATGAGGAGAAAAAATTTCTCCGGTAATTATTTATGTCAGACACATAGCAAAGGAGCCAGCATCATTTTTTACTATAAGTTTATTCCCTGGGCAGACATGGTTGATGATTTCATACTGATATATGTGGTTGGGAGAGCTCTTTGTTAAACAATTCATTAACAAAAACAATAGTTCACATGTACTAAGTGGATTCCCTGTGCTAGCAATTGTGATTGTTATTTACATAATCATCTTTCATCCCCCCAAACAACTCTGCACGAAAGATATTATTATCCCCATTTCACAGACGAGGAAACAAAGGCTCAAAGATGTAAAGTAATAGTCCAAGATCAAATAGCTGGGACGTGACACAGCCGCATCCAACCCAAGTGAGCTGCCCCTAAGCCTCCGCACTCTCCATTACTCTACCCAGCTTCTGACAAGCATCTCAACTTTTGCACAGTCTATGCAATGCAGAAAATATTTACTGAGCTTCTTCTACATATTAGGCACTATGCTAGCCACTGAGTAAACTATAAACATGAATAGCAGGTAATCAATAAATACTTGATGAATAAATAAATCTATAGATACATGGCACCTGTCCACAAATGATAGCTTATAATACTTACATATTTAAAGTTACTATGTGCCAGGCACTTTGCTAGGAAAAGGCAGACTAAAAGAAGAAAAAAAGAGGCAACAATAAAGCATATGGTATATAAAAAGCACAAAATAAGTTCCAATAGATCAGTAACCACAATAACTATTGTTACACAGATAATTAGCTTCTCTTGCTAAAGGACAGAGATATTCTAATTGCTTTAAAAATTAACTATATCTCCTTTATAAGAAATGCAGCTAAAACAAAATGATGTTTAAACCTTTGAAAATAAAACAGTGAAAACAATACCCAAGTAGATACTAAAAACTGGTATAGAACCCTCATACTTTGCTGGTGGGAATGTAAAATGGTGCAGCCACTTTGGAAGAGTTTGTAAGTTCTTTGAAATGTTAAACAGAATTATCACAAGACTCAGTAATTCCACTCCAAGGTATCTATCCAGAGAAATGAAAACATTTGCCCACACAAAAACTTATACATGAATGTTTATAGTAGCATTACTCATTACAGCCAAAATGTAGAAACAACCCAAACGTCAATCAACTTATGAGTGGATTAACAAAATGTAGTATGGGCCATGCAATGTAATATTATTCAGCAATAAAAAGTAATGAAGGGGGGCTTCCCTGGTGGCGCAGTGGTTGAGAGTCCGCCTGCCGATGCAGGGGACATGGGTTCGTGCCCCGGTCCGGGAAGATCTCACGTGCCGCGGAGCAACTAAGCCCGTGTGCCACAACTACTGAGCCTGTGCTCTAGAGCCCGCGTGCCACAACTACTGAGCCCACGTGCCACAACTACTGAAGCCTGCACACCTAGAGCCTGTGCTCCGCAACAAGAGAAGCCACCGCAATCAGAAGCCTGCCCACCGCAACGAAGAGTAGCTCCCGCTCGATGCAACTAGAGAAAGCCCGAGCGCAGCAATGAAGACCCAACCCCGCCATTAATTAACTAATTAATTAATTAAAGGAATGAAGTACTGATAGATGCTATAGAATGGATAAACCCAAAAGAGACTATGTTAAGTGAAAGAAGCCAGTCCCAAAAGGTCACATACTGCATGATTCCACACATATAAAATTCCAGAATAGGTAAATCCATAGAAATAAAAAGTAGATTAGTGGTTGTCAGGGCTGAGGAGAGGGGGGATAGGAAGTGACTGCTAATGGGTTTCTTTTTGGGGTGATGAAAATGTTCTGGAATTAAGATGATGGTTATAGTTGTGTGACTCTGTGAATATTCTAATAATCACTGAATTGCATACTTTAAAAGAGTGAATTTTATGGTATGTGAATTATACTCCAATAAAGCTGTTATTTTTTAAAAAAAAACTGGTGCAGCATGATTAATATCAGGCAAAATAGAATCCAGGGCAAAACATATTAATAGAAATTATAAAGTGTTCTGGAAACATAAATGCAAAGGTAATTAACTGTTCCCATGGCTTATGGACCATGAAAAGCATAAGAAACCTCTGAGAGAGGTCTTCTATAGTTGAAGGGAGTGGGGAGGGGGTGAGCAAAACTTTGCCACGTGGGAATGTCTGGGGTGTGTGGCAACCAGTCCCAGCAAGCATGGCGCTCACAGAGCCAGGTTGAGCTTTAGTTTGTAAGCTTCTAAAGAAAGGAGAGATGTTAGACACTGGTGTTTTAAATACAGCACCCTGGGGGCATGTGTGGAAAATGAATTATAGGGCAATGAAGAAGCAGCAAATAGGTAGACCACTTTGGAGATCCACATGAGCAAGGATGGATATTTATTTGAATTAGAGTAATGGCAATGGGACAGAGCCAAGGATGATAACAGTTTGGATGCCTGGGATGTGGGGAGAAGAAAGAGTCCAGGACAACCCCAAGGCTCCTTGCCAAGGCAATCTAATATTAATTAAGGAAGGCAGGAGAAAATGTGTGGGTGTTGGGCGGTGGTGAATGGGCCGGGAGAAGTGAGTTTAATTTGAAGCATATGAGGTCCTTCTGGCAAATGGAAATTTAGATCTGAAATTTAGAAAAGAAGCAGCGCTGGTGACAGCGGTTTAGGAATCTACATAAGGCAATTGGGTGTGTTTCATCCTCTAATGCTAATCGTATGAAAAACTAGAAAAGTATAACATTTTAAATTACTGAGTCACTTCTGTAATTTCTAATTAAGTCAGGGACATGGCTAATAATGGAAGTTATGTCAGGTGGCTGATACTTCTAGCTGCCTACTCAATAACCATTTCCTCTTCTTCCTTAGAGCAAAATCCCTAATTAGAGAGAGGGGTGGTAGTTGCAGTTTACCCAGCTAAAAATATTTGACTTCTCAGACTCTTTACATTTTAGAGCAACATTGCGACACCATCCTGGCCAATGAGATGTCGTCAGAAGTAGTTGGGGAGGGCATCACTTTCTATCTAAAAAGGCAAAACTTCCCTAATAGAAGGGCCCTCGCTCTTTAGCTATTTACATATTTCCTTTCTTCCTGCCTAAAGATGTAAGCCTAGAGATACAGCAGCCATCTTGTGACCATGAGGCAACTAGATTTAGGATGATGTCCTACATGGTGAAGAAGGTGAAGCAGGGAAAGGCTGATTCTCTGATAGTACTGTTTGAGCTCCTGCATCACCCCTGGACTGCCTTTCTTGGGAGTCTAGCTCCACAAGACACTCTTGTATCTGTTTAGGCCAGATTCTGATGTGTGCATTGTTTTTGTTTTGTTTTGGCAGCTGAATGCAATCCTAACTGATACAAATCATACTTGGGCTAATGTATATGTAATGAGACTAAAAAGACATAACCATTATTTCAAGTACTAAAAAACAAGTTTAAAAATCAAATATCATTTATTCTTAATACCAAGAAGTACTGAAAGTATTAAAGGGCTTAAAAGGTAGTACAGAGCACTGGATATTTCTTTTTCCAAACAGTGTGATAAAATGTGCAGCTAAAGGGAGATTATGGGACTACCAGTATTAAGAAAATTCATGAACACATCTATTAATGAATTTATGTGCATGATGACACCCTTTGGACTTTTTCTGGATAAAGTAAACTGATCTGGCTCATTTATATAGCTTCAGCCAGAACAAATGTTCTTAAAGATGGGATTGTTCACCTGACTCTCACAAGAATTATAATCTTAGGAAGAATCTTTCTACTCTCCCAGGCACTCAGTAAGCATAGCTAAGGAAATAGAACATCCCCAAACCACAGTGTTCTGGCCCTTCACAGAAGAGCTTTTATTGGGCTGTGCTCTGAGAGTATGTCTCTGGAGCTGCAGTCAATGACGTTCTAAGAAACACTTATTATTAACTTCTACCACAAAACTTCCATTGTCTTCATGGCAGGGACCATGTTGAAGACTTAGATCTCTATGGCAACAATGACTGCTTTGAAGAACCGCCAGGAGAAAGCCATCCCAAGTTTCAGGACCAGGAAAAGCTGTGTAACTGATCTCATTTTATCTCATGGTCGCTGTGGATTGAGTAACTATTTGTGTTTTCCTCTTTGTTTTGGTTACTGGGAAGCTCTGACAAATTTTTAATCCCATCTCCCGAAACTACACCAAACCTTATAGTAAACTCATCTCTAGAAATTACCTGCACCTTATAACATAGTCTTGTTCACTAAATTACCTTTGATTTTATCTTGCTTCCTTATCTGTGTGTTCTCTTTACCCCAGTTTCATTATTAATTTTATGTTGTTTATGCCTCAAATGCTTTATGGAACCAGAAACACTTAAGGCAAACAATTTTTAAAAGCATCCGATGATAATAATTTTAAAAAGAGCTAATTTATTTAACATTACTATGAACCAAGCACTGTCCTAGGCACTGGACCTATTTTAAGTTATTTACCCTAAATATGAGATAGGTAGAATTATTACTATTCCCACTTTACAGATGAGAAAACTGAGGCACAGAAAGGTGAAGTAATTTGTCCAAGGTCATACAACAAATAAATGATGAAGGAAAGATTCTAACCCAGGTGTTTCAAATGACAACCGTTTTACAAAAGAAGAAATAATATTTAATTTCTAAAAGAAGCAGAGGCCTTCTGATCTTACAGGCTGAGCTTAGCATCCTTCAGCTTTAAAGGAGATATCTATTATACATCTTGTCCATACAATCATGCCCGATGACCCATATTAACAGAGGGGAATGAGACAGTAAAAGTCAAAAGGACAGTTAATCCAAACTGACTTTTGACCTTTAAATATGAAGGTATTCATTCATTCACTCACTCATTCATTCACTACTCATCACATGCCACCTATGATGCAGCTGCTGGGAAGAGAGATGAAACAGATATAGTACCTGTCCTCCAGGAGTTCAGGTGCAATAAGGGAGAGTCAGACAGGTAAAGGGCACGTTGGGCTTATGAGTTGGCTGATAGCAGACCAGGGCAGGGTGTGGCATGATCATTCTGAGAACAGTTTAGCCCTTGGCCTCTCTGTCCATCTGATAATGGGAGTAAGAAAAATCAGCTCCCTTATAGGGCTGTTGGGTTGATTTCATATGTAGAAAGCTCTTAGCCTAGTCAGGCACAAGTATTCAGTATGAGGTAGCCTTTGGCTCTTAAGGCACAGTGGATGGCAGCCTGGGCACCTTGCTCTGACACACACCTGCACACACATGGGCCCAAGTCCTCACAAGCTCCCTACTGCCTCCTCTTAGATACTCCCCGGAGCTGACAGGCTTACAGTCCATAGACAGGCCTGGCACTTCCTTTCTGGATGCCACCATCTCAAATTCAGTGTCTCACTGGAATACATCGCCCACACAGGGTGAATATTCCTTCAAGATGCACTTGAAAATCTTTCACAGAGCCTGGCCCACATAATGCCCACCTGGCATTTTTGCCACATTTGCTCCGCTTCACTCTATCTCTTTGGCACTTCAGCACGGCAGTTCACCACACGATTCCCCTGCTGCAAAACGGGTCGGGTTCCTGCTTGGGCAGGCCTAAGGAAATACCCAACTAGAAGGGCAAAGGGGAAGTTTCAAGTGCACTATTGGCTGAAGTCAGTGAGAAAACTTATGTGTTGCACCTGCTCCGCATCAGCTGGGAACCGTCCCTCCCTTCGGTTGTGTGCGGTGGCTAAATAAGAAGTAATTAATCATTTTCTCACCAACCCTAACTCATATTTAATAGTTCCCTCTCGAAGTCTGTTTTGTCATGCTCTCAGCAGAGTCAGTCAAACATTATGATTCCTTTCTAAATATTCCAGCAGCCAGATGGCAGGAACACTAACTGTGACATGGCAAAACTCGCCTAAAGATAACTTCGTGATGCATAATCACGCTTGATGGCACTCAGCTGAGCAGGTCCATCCAGCTACCTCTTTACCTGCCCCACTTAATCCGGCTTCTTCAAACCCAAACTTTCTAATTCCAAGAACAAGACAAACATTCAACTCTGCAATGTGATATTAGCTGGTAAAACAAACACGATTCTACTCCTCCGGCTTCTGAATTTTAGGCAGAAGGATAAAATCACTAGAAGAACACGCTTTAGGACACATTTCTCAAGATTTCTCTCTAGATAAAATATTCCTGTACCCTAAAGTTTCAAATGTTTCTGCACCAAATGTAAGTATATTTACAACACGTTTGCTGGAAAACAAATTTCTGTCCTTCTGCTGAGTTATTTTTGTAGGTTTTTTTTAAACATAGGCATTGATAAACATATATTTATAAATTCTAGAATGTAGGAAAGTTGACTGTTTTTCCCTAGTGAAAATCCTACATGTTCTCTAGAGTAAATTACATTTTGGTTTCTCATATCTTTTCTAGGTTATATTATTTATTTTGTGTGTGTATTTAAGTGACTGCAAAATCACAACCTGTACTGTATGATTTCCGAACAATAAATCTCCTAAAAACAGTGTTTCCAGGCTGGGCCAGCTGGCTTTCTCCTGTTCCTAAAACTGTATGTTCTTAAACACACACACACACACACACACACACACACACACACACACACTTCCTCCATCCCTTCCACTGCTGGCTACCTTCAGTCTGTGACACAATCTCACACTCACAACTATATGAAAACAACAGAGGCTCCTGGAAAGGAACTAAAAGGGGGCACAGCAGGAAGCCAGTCTTCAAGTCTCTGTCACCCTGATGGCTCTGCCCTGATTCAGGTGGCTGAAAATTGCTTGTTTATGGTTGCACGTATAGAATTCGAAATCTGTGTACCCAGGTTCTTAACCCTGCTCCCCTGAGTAAGGCATTTAACCTCTGTGACCTTTTATTTTCTTGTCTGTAAAAAAAAGGCACAATAACAATACTGCCCTTAAGGAAATGTGAATCATGTGAGGTGATTCGTGTAAAGGCATTTGGTAAGGCCCTCTGCAGTGTGTATTTCATTTCCCGTTATTGCTAAACTTTCTTTGCTCCCTGTTCTTATTTATTTATTTATTTTTCTGACTTGGCTTCTGTGGTTTTTAAATGTATCTCTAAAATTCATTGGCTGGAAAACTGCAGTAATCTGTGTGCTACTATAATGAGTGGATTTTTAGCATTAAATTTTTATTTACTTTTTTACTGAGGGAAAGCATAAGTGCACAAATCTCAAGGGAATAACCTCACAAATATCTATATGTGTACACCTGTGTTACCATTACTTAGGTCGAGGTAGGGAGCATTTCCGGCACCTGTGAAGCCTCCTTTTCTGTCCAAGTCATTACCAGGCCCAAAGGCAACCCAATCCCTCTTCTCAGCTTCGTCCCCATTAATAGCTTTGCCTAAAATTTTAAAAAAAAAATTTTGTTTTTCAGGGGAGGCTGGAGTCCCTGCGATAACTACTACTGCTGACCAGAAGAAATGTACTTCTCTTCCCTCTAAAGAGATAAAGATTCTGTAAAGGAGGAGAGAGGCACGAACTTTCTGAATCACACAGGTTATGCAGAACAAAGCCCTCATTTTGCAGCCAAGGACACCCCCAGGCTCGAAGAAGCGAAGTGATAGCCCACCTTCCTGCTGCAGAGTAACTTTCCTTCCAAACAGAGCCCGTCACAAAACAGCGCGAGCGTCGGGGATGTTGTCGGCTCGTCCCAGCGCGCCAGAACAGCTCTCCCGGCCTCTCCCGGGAGAGAACTTCTTTCTAGGGAGCAGCGCGCACTGGGTCCCCACGCCGCCCCGCTCCCGTCGCAGGCACACCCACGCGGCTAGCAAGCCACGCTCAGAAGGCGCTGTTCCTGCGAGCCAGTGCCCGCCTGCCCACGGGGACAGGGCTAGGCTCCCCGTCCTCCAAGCCCCACCCGGAGATTCGGAGCGCCCTCTCCCCCAGCCCTGCTCCCGCATCCCCGCTCCACCTCCGCCTCCGGTGCGTACTGAGGGAGGCGGGGAATAGGCTCTGCCACTTTCTCCCTTATTCCTCCAAAGGAGACTTTAAAACCCATGCATGGCCAGAATTAAATCGCTGGAGCACAGACTACTGACCTCTGGGGCCTGGAGATGAGCACTGGGAAGGGAGTCCCGAGACCTGCGCTCTGGCCCCAGTTCAGTCGCCACGAGCTGTGTGACCTTGTGTAAGTCACTTTACATCTCCGAGATTGGCTTCCTCATCGAGGGCTTCTGTATCCCCCAAGCCACCTTCAGTTCTGCAATTTCCTAGCTGCTCTTTACTTCGCTCCCGCTCATCCCGCGACAGCCCCCTCCCCAGCGAGACCCCAGCCTTTTGTTCTGGGGGTGAAGCGGGAAAGGGAGGAACGGAGAGCTTGGCGAAGACCAGGCCCGGGCGGCCTTGTCGCCAGGGGCCGGTCTCCGGATAGTCGGGTCGGTGGAAGTCACCAGACAACCCCGCGGTGACCTCGTTCCCTCCGCGGTCCCGTTACGGCCGGGCCCTGGAGACGCCGGGCAGCGGGCGGCAGGCTCCTGGGCAGCGCAGCGCAGCGCCCCGGGCTGGGGGCGCCCGGACACCCGCATGCGCGCACGCAGCACTCCTGCACCCGCCGGCGTTTCACTCAGCTCCGGGACGGCCCGAGCGCCCACAGCTGCGGCTCGTCCCTCCTCCCTTCGGCACCGACCCGGGCACGCGCGCGGAGCCGCTACCTGCCGCTGGTCGTGCCGAGGACAGGACAGGATTCGTCTCTGGCCGACGTCCCCGCCGCCGCCGCCGCCGCCTCTAGGCTCCGGGCTCCGTCCCGCAGCGTCCGTGCTCCAAGCGGCGCCGCTGGGGCCAAGCTGCGCTGGGTGCTGCGCTCGGTGAGCGCCGCTCACTCCCCGGCCGCCAGCTCTGGGGCTGCCGGGACGCGGAGGCGGGGCCGTCGCCCCCACCTGCTCCTCAGGCTCCTGCCGGGGAGCCGCAGCCGGCCCGCGCGCAGGGACGCGGCCCGGGCGGGCGGGGTCGCTCTGGAACCCGAGAGGCGGGTCCTAGCCTCCCTGCGCGCCTCTGCCTGACGGAGGCCCAAGTCTAATCTGAGGAGAGAGTCTAAGCTTGCGGCCCAAGGCTGGAGTTCCCCACATAGGAGGGGCTGTGATGCGAGCAACACCCGGCCCAGCCCCGCCAGGCTGGGGACACTCCACTCCTTCATCAATTTATTCCAAAATATTCTGAGCCCCTCCTATGCTCCAGGCAGCGTCATAAGCCGGACAAAAGAGAGAACGAGATCGTCTCGTGCCCTTGCGGAGTTCACGGTCTAAAAAGGGAAACAACAAATGGACAACTATACCGCAGAACCAAGAGGGAGCGATCATAGAGGGGGCCCTGATCCAGACTTGGGGAAGTCAGGGAAGGCTTCTGGAGGAGCTGGTGGCTAAAAGAACTGAAGGATGTGCATGAATTATCCGGTTGGAGTGACCTGGGGAGGTAGATTGTCCCAGGTGGAGCCGAAGGGGAGAGGGAGCCGACTGCCGGAAAACTGAAGGGTCTAAGGAGCCGAAAGAACTTGGTATGTCCAGTAAATCCTTGCCACACTTCACCTTCAGACCCCTGGAAAGATGCAGAAAGATTTTGTCTGAGGCTGGATGTATTCCACTAGGCGCATGATTGGTTGGTGAGGATTTGGTGAGGATTTCGAATCTCTCACGTGCTGCGCATTCCCGCTAATGGAGGATACTCGTGGACCGTTCACTGCAATTTACCCGAACATCTGTGAGCCAGGCCCTCTGCAGGACCCTTAGCATGTGCTGTGGAAGGAGGCTGTGTCTCTACGCAAAAGGAGCTACAAGTCTGCAGTGGGGGAGAGACGTGTACTCAGCGCTTGGATGAGGTGCATGGGAACACAGGTGAGAGAGCAGTTAATGCTGGTAGGGAGGGGGATCTCACACATGGATAGCAAACCGTCTCCAGGTTCAGGTTCTGTAGCAGCTGCTGTCAAAGTATGTTGCCCAAGCAGACCTTAGCTGGTTTCTTAATTACTAGTGTTTACAGGCTGACAATGTGAAGGCTTATATTTACAGCAAGGATAAATAATTCACTCCTGATGCTGTTCCTTCCTGTGTTGTCACGAACGTGGGCTTCTGTTTGACTTAGGTGAAGAAGGTATAGTCAGTGGAAGCCAATGAGGTACTTGCTTCCCACCTGTTTGTCCTGTGCAACTCATGCCTTTCCTCCTTTAGAACCAAAATAAATGGGCATGGGCATGAAATGTGAAAAACTGTGCTCAACCTAAAATTCATAAACCGTTTTGCACAGGTGATCACTAAAAGAAAAACATCTGAAACATTACCAGACAGTTTCCTTCTTGGGATCCCTAATGTGTATTCTCATTAAATACAAAACTACTAGTATTCTAATACAAAAGGAAGGAAAGGTAAAAGAGCAGAGAAGACATTTGCATGAGCCCAGAGTTCCCACCAGGTCTTCTGCTGAATGGCCCAAGCAGGAGTTAGTCGAATGGAGAGGCTGTTATCTTAAGAGATAGTTGTGAGCTGGCGTGGATCAAATAATTTGTGCAAAAAGGCTACTGGTTGGAAAGGATGGAGAAATGGTGAGTGAGGAAAATATTTGGAAAGTGGGGACATTTGTGCTGAAAGCTTCAGGTGCCCAATGTCTCATATCCATGTGACGTAACTGTGCCATTGATGCCTTGTTTTTATGGACATTAGAGAAGGATCCATTCCCCCTGGCTCCACCAGGATGTACATAACTACAGGACAGCACTAGCTATTCCAGGTGGATGATACAGGCATACCTTGGAGATATTTTGGGTTCAGTTCCAGAACACAGCAATAAAGCAAATATTGCACTAAAGTGAGTCACATGAATTTTTTGGTTTCCAGTACATATGTTTACACTATACTGTACTCTGTTAAGTGTGCAATAGCATTATATCTAAAAAATGTACACACCTTACTTAAAAAAAAACTTTATTGCAAAAAAAATGACTGACCATCATCTGATAAAGCAAGGTTGCCACAAACCTTCAATTTAAAAAAAAAAAAAAAAAGCAATATCTTCGAAGTGCAATAAAACGAGATATGCCTGTATTTGTTTAGTCACAGGTACTGTAAGTCACCTTCCCCATAGCCAAACCCTTTTCCCTTTCCTCCCTATTAACAGAACTGAGGATTATGATTGGTCCAGGACTACCATGACAGTCCCATTCCTGATTTCCCAGCCTTTCTTGCAGCTAAGGAAGTCATTGACCCGGTTCTGGCCAATGAGTTGAAAGAGGGAGTTGGCTGGGGGGGCTCCTGAGACCTCCTTTGCTGGCTCTGACTTTCCATTTTTCATGTTCTTTGTGCCTTGAACACAAATGAGATGGCTAGTGATGCTGCAACCAGATTACAACCAAGAGACAATGAACATGAGATCAAAAAGCCAATATAATCAGGGTGGCAGAGTGGAAAATAGAGCAAGTGTGTATGGTACTTCTGGGCATTCAGATGAAATCCAGCAACAGCCCACCTCTGAACTTTTTATGTGAGAAAGATAGCTCTCGCTAGTTTAAGCCACTGAGACTGAGTTTTCTTGTCCTTGTGGCCAAATGTATTTCTAACTGATACCGTGGCCTGGTAAAGGGCAAACGTCTCTTCTCCCCCTGCTCACCAAATGCCTGCAATAGCTCACCTTTCACACTTTCTCCTTGTAAACTTATATTTATATCTGCCATGACTTATTAAGCTCTTCAGGAGAACAGCACTATAGAAATCTTAAATGTTTTATACATGTATCAACATCCATTCTTCAAGAATTTGTAGAGCAGCTATTAGATGGTGATAATGTACTGGGGGCGCTAAAACGGATTCACAGCCCTGCCTCCAGGGAGCTGACAGCTTAGCAGAGGACACAGCTTGTAAATAGAGTATTACAGTTCCCTGGAGAGAGGGATAATACAGGAGAAGAAATGATGAACACTGCCTGATGGCGGGGAGAAGGGAGACAGTAATGCCTGAGCTGGGCTTTCGTGGATGAACTGGAGTTTCCCATCAGAAACTGGGGAAGGGAAGCCATTTCAGGGAAGAGAAAATCTGAAAGACGTTGGTGGACCAGGAGCCTCAAACTCCACATGTCTGAAATTGAACTCATGGTCTTTGTACTGAACCTGACCCATTCTCGGTGTTGCCCATCTCCCCATCCATCCAACCCAGCCACCCAACAAACCCTCAGCTCCCTTTCCCTCATGGCACCTCCCTTCGGTGGATTTTGCCTCTTGGCCCCATCTGGTTCTACCCTTCTGCACCAATGCCACCTGCCACCAGAGCCTGTCACCTCTCTCCAGCACTTCCACAGTTGCCTCTTAGCTGGTCATTCTGCAACATGCTGCTTCTCTCTTCCAAACCAGTGCTCACAGTGTGGCCAGAGATGGTCTTGAAACTCAAAGCTGATCTTAACTCCCATTATCTGTAATTTCGTTCTTTTTGCTTTGCTCTGATGATAATAACCAAAGTCCTGAGCTTTGTCTGAAGGCACTCACAGTCTACAGCATGACTTACTCAGCCTTTTCCCTCTCCCTTGATCTCTTTACTCCAGTCGTGTTGGCCTGCTTTCAGATCCTTGAACAGGTAATACCCTTTATTGTCACTCGCCCTTTGCACATGCTTTTCCCTCTTTGAAGAGAACATCCCCAAAATGAACTCCTCCTCATTGTTCAGATCTCAACTTAACTCAGCCATCACTTACCTGGAATTCGACAATGTTACCTTCCACTGTAAGAGCTCATCATCCCATGTAACTTTCTATTGCAGCATTGATCACAGTTGTAATGATGCCATTATTGGTTTGATGATTTGATTAATGTCTGTCCTCCAGACTAGACCATGGTATCCGTGACTGCAGGAACTATCTCTGTCTCTATTGTACCCTTATCTCACAGAACAGAGACTACTACATAGTAGGCACTCAACACATGTTTGTTGAGTTATGAAAGAAATGAACAAATGTGGCTTGGAGTCTTGAGCTAAGTATTTGAGAGTCTATATATTTTTTAACTTTTAATATCAACCTTATTGAAAAGTAATTTGTATATGAAAAAATGTACTCATTTTAAATGCCAACAAATATGTTCTCTGATGTAACCTCTACCCTTATCAAATATTTCAAACAATCCAAAAAGGTCCCTTGTGCCCCTTTGCAACCAGTCCCTACTCCCAGTCCCAGGCGACCACAGAACTATTAGTTTTGTCTTTCCTAGAGCTTTGTATATTGAATATATATGATATACTCTTTTGTGTCTGGCTTTTTTGTTCATCATAATGTATTTGAGCTTCATCTATGTGTTTTGTGTAATTTATTCCTGTTTATTGCTGGTTAGTATTTCACTGTATTTCACAATGCCAGTATTTGTTTATCCATTCACCTGTTGGTGGACATTTGGGTTGATTCCAGTTTTAGGATGTTACAATTAAAGCTGCTTTGAATATTTGTGTATAAGTCTTTTTGTAGATAAATGTTTTTATTTCTTTTAGGTGAATACTTAGGGATATAGTTTTAAGAATCATTAGCATTTAAAGATAAAACCTTGGAGTCACAATGAAAAACTACTTCACGCCCACTAGGATGCCATAATTTTTAAAAAAGGAAAACAACAAGATGCGGAGAAGTTGGAACCCTCATACACTGATGGTGGGAACGTAAAATGGTGCAGCTGCTGCGGAAAACAGTTTGATGTTTCTTCAAAGAGTCAAACATAGAATTAGCGTGAGACCAAGAAATTCCAATCCTAGGCATATACCGAAAAAAATGGAATACAGGAGTTCGAATAAAACTTGGACCTGAAAGTTCATAGCAGCACTATTCACAGTAGCCAAAAGGTGTAAACAACCCAAATGTCCATCAACAGATGAATGGGTAAACAAACTGTGATATATCCATATAACGGAATATTATTTGACAATAAAAAGGAATGAAATACTGGTACATACTACAACATGGACGAGCCTTAATGCCACTGAATGGTGTACTTTAACATGGTTAAAATAGTAAATGTTATGCTCTGTATGCTTTACCACAATAATGATGATGATAATGATGGTAATAATAGTAATAATAAAAGTTACAACCAGACTTCCCTGGTGGCGCAGTGGTTAAGAATCCACCTGCCAATGCAGGGGACACGGGTTCAAGCCCTGGTCCGGGAAGATCCCACGTGCCACGGAGCAACTAAGCTCCCGCGCTGCAACTACTGAGCCTGCGCTCTAGAGCCTGCGAGCCACAACTACTGAAGCCTGTGCGCCTAGAGCCCGTGCTCTACAACAAGAGAAGCCACCACAAGGAGAAGCCCACGCACCGCAACTAGAGAAAGCCCCACGTGCAGCAACGAAGACCCAACACAGCCAAAAATAAATAAATTTTAAAAAATGGGTACAACCTTAGAGGGGTGTGAGGGTCTTGGGCAGTGGTTCCCACCCTCTGTAAAGACTGCTGCATCACCCCATGCACCACAAGCCCATAGCTGGCTGAGGGTGGGGCTACCTGTCAGGTAGAATTTAGCCATGAGTCTTCTGTGCAAGTGTCTGCCTAGGGAGGAGGCTCCACCTTGCTGAGAGTAAGAGTTAAGAGGCATGGCATTCTATCGCTTAACGTCAGGCTGGGGCTGATTCCTGCAGATTCCTGGGATGGCTGAGAAACGACTTCATGAGCACAGCACAAAAAAGAGAGCAGGCAGTTCTATTTAAACAGCAACACTGTGCCAAAGAGTGCCCAAAGGAATAGTTCACTACCTGTGGATGCCGTTTAATCCCATCGTGCTGCCTCCCAAATTTATACTGTTCTTCCAAAATGTGCTGCAAACACCCAGAGGTTGCAGTCTACCTTTCTTGCTTCCAGAGTAAGAATAGAGGAAGGTTGAGGCCCATGCAGAACACAGGATTTTACTGAACAGGCAGAGAAAGAGGATCCAACTCATGAAGGAAGAGGGTGAGAAGGGAAAAAGAGAGAGGAAAGAGCCTGGAGAGAAGGGGGTACAGAAACCAAGGAGAGAGAAGACGTGGCCGACAGCATCATGCTGCATGGAAGTCCCATTCAAGGGCCAAGAAATATGACAATAGGAGGTCATCAATTACTCTAGCAATTGCAAGTTCAGTGCAGTAGATCTTAGTGGGTTGAAGTATAAGAAGTTGCTGAGGGAGTATTGACCATACTTTGAGTGTGCATTACTTTTTCAGAAACTTCAACCAAGAAGAGGGGAGAGAGGATTAAATCTAGAAGAGAATAAAGAATCAAGGGAGAGTAGAGACTCTATCATATTGTAGGTTAAGAGAAAAGATCCAATAGAGAAATGATTTCAAGATTTAGGAAAGCGAGGGAGTTGGAAATATAGCGAGGTATTTTCTGAAGTACCTTTTTAGACTCATTCTTTGAGAAACTGAGAAGGGATTTGCTGAACAATATTTCACAAAGTTTTCAAAACCTTTAATCCTTCTAAGTACATAACATAAAATAGTATAAAAAACCTTGATCTTGGAGACAAAAGATGTGGATTCAAGCTATTATCAACTAGCTGTGTGATGTTCACTATTTCAATAGCTTGTTAGATCTTCAAAATCTTAATTCTTTCATCTGAAAAAAGGGGGCATTGATTTCTGCCATGCCTCAGAGTCATTATCAGAATACCAAGAGGGGAATTCTATGAAATTCATAAAATTGAAAGCACTTTGTTTTACTATTAGGGCCACAGAAATGTAAAGAACGTTACCTGTATTACTGTACCATATTTTAAATTAATCTGCACTGACTGGAAACACCAACTAAAAGAAAATTATTATTTATTTTATTTTATTTCATTTTTAGGTCTTTTTATTAGTTATCTATTTTATACATATTAATGTATATCTATCAATCCCAGTCTTCCAATTCATCCCACCACCACCGGCCTGCCCCACTTTCCCACCTTGGTGTCCATATGTTTGTTATCCACATCTGTGTCTCTATTTCTGCCTTGCAAACTGGTTCATCTGTACCATTTTTCTAGATTACACATATATGCGTTAATACACGATATTTGTTTTTCTCTTTCTGACTTACCTCACTCTGTATGACAGTCTCTAGGTCCATCCACATCTCTACAAATGACCCAATTTCGTTTCTTTTTATGGCTGAGTAATATTCCATTGTATACATGTACGACATCGTCTTTATCCATTCGTCTGTTGATGAGCATTTAGGTTGCTTCCATGACCTGGCTATTGTAAATATGCAATGAACATTAGGATGCATGTGTCTTTTTTTTTTTAATTTTTTTTAAAATTTATTTTATTATTTTATTAATTTATTTATTTTGACTGTGTTGGGTCTTCGTTGCTGCGCTCAGGCTTTTCTCTAGTTGCAAGCGGGGGCTACTCTTTGTTGCGGTGCACGGGCTTCTCATTGTGGTGGCTTCTCTTGTTGCGGAGCATGGGCTCTGGGCGTGTGGGCTTCAGTAGTTGTGGCACATGGGCTCAGTAGTTGTAGCACACGGGCTTAGTTGCTCCGTGGCATGTGGGATCTTCCCGGACCAGGGCTCGAACCCGTGTCCCCTGCATTGGCAGGTGGATTCTCAACCACTGCGCCAGCAGGGAAGCCCCGCATGTGTCTTTTTGAATTATGGTTTTCTCTGGGTATATGCCCAGTAGCGGGATTGCTGAGTCATATGGTAATTCTATTTTTAGTTTTTTAAGGAACCTCCATACTGTTCTCCATACTGGCTGTATCAATTTACATTCCCACCAACAGTGAAACAGGGTTCCCTTTTCCCACACCCTTTCCAGCATTTATTGTTTGTAGACTTTTTGATGATGGCCATTCTGACCGGTGTGAGGTAATACATCATTGCAGTATTGATTTGCATTTCTCTAATAATTAGTGATGTTGAGCAGCTTTTCATGTGCTTCTTGGCCATCTGTATGTCTTCTTTGCAGAAATGTCTACTTAGGTCTTCTGCCCGTTTTTTGATTGGGTTGTTTGTTTTTTTAATATTAAGCTGTATGAGCTGTTTATATATTTTGGAAATTAATCCTTTGTCCATTGATTCATTTGTAAATATTTTCTCCCATTTTGAGGGTTGTCTTTTCATCTTGTTTATAGTTTCCTTTGCTGTGCAAAAGCTTTTAAGTTTCATTAGGTCCCATTTGTTTATTTTTGCTTTTATTTCCATTACTCTAGGAGGTGGGTCAAAAAAGATCTTGCAGTGATTTATGTCAAAGAGTGTTCTTCCTGTGTTTTCCTCTAAGAGTTTTATAGTGTCCAGAATTACACTTAGGTCTTTAATCCATTTTGAGTTTATTTTTGTGTATGGTGTTAGGGAGTTTTCTAATTTCATTCCTTTACATGTAGCTGTCCAGTTTTCCCAGCACCACTTGTTGAAGAGAGTGTCTTTTCTCCATTGTATATCCTTGCCTCCTTTGTTACAGATTAGTTGACCATGGGCGCGTGGGTTTATCTCTGGGCCCTCTATCCTGTTCCATTGATCTATATTTCTATTTTTGTGCCAGTACAATATTGTCTTGATTCCTGTAGCTTTGTAGTATAGTCTGAAGTCACGGAGTATGATTCCTCCAGCTCCATTTTTTACCCTCAAGACTGATTTGGCTATTTGGAGTCTTTTGTGTCTCCATACAAAATTTAAGATTTTTTTGTTCTAGTTCTATAAAAAATGCCATTGGTAATTTGATAGGGATTGCACTGAATCTGTAGGTTGCTTTGGGTAGTATAGTCATTTTCACATTATTGATTCTTCCAATCCAAGAACATGGTATATCTCTCCATCTGTTTGTGTCAGCTTTGATTTCTTTCATCAGTGTCTTATAGTTTTCTGCATACAGGTCTTTTACCTCCTTAAGTAGGTTTATTCCTGGGTATTTTATTCTTTTTGTTGCAGTGGTGAATGGGATTGTTTCCTTAATTTCTCTTTCTGATCTTCTGTTGTTAGTGTATAAGAACGCAAGAGATTTCTGTGCATTAATTTTGTATCCTGCAACTTTACCAAATTCATTGATTAGCTCTAGTAGTTTTCTTGTGGCATCTTTAGGATTCTCTATGTATAGTATCATGTCATCTGCAAACAGTGACAGTTTTACTTCTTCTTTTCCAATTTGTATTCCTTTTACTTCTTTTTCTTCTCTGACTGCCGTGGCTAGGACTTCCAAAACTATGCTGAATAATAGTGGCAAGAGTGGACATCCTTGTCTTGTTCCTCATCTTAGAGGAAATACTTTCAGTTTTTCACCATTGAGAATGATGTTTGCAGTGCATTCGTCGTATATGGCCTTTATTATGTTGAGGTAGGTTCCCTCTATGCCCACTTTCTGGAGATTTTTTATAATAAATGCGTGTTGAATTTTGTCAAAAGCTTTTTCTGCATCTATTGAGATGATCATGTGGTTTTTATTCTTCAATTTGTTAATATGGTGTATCACATTGATTGATTTGCCTATATTAACGAATCCTTGCATCCCTGGGATAAATCCCACTTGATCATGGTGATCCTTTTAATGTGTTGCTGGAATCTGTTTGCTAGTATTTTGTTGAGGATTTTTGCATCTATATTCATCAGTGATATTGGTCTGTAATTTTCTTTTTTGTAGTGTCTTTGTCTGGTTTTGGTATCAGGGTGATGATCTCCTCGTAGAATGAGTTCGGGAGTGTTCCTTCCTCTGAAATTTTTTGGAAGTGTTTGAGAAGGGTAGGTGTTAGCTCTTCTGTAAATATTTGATGGAATTCACCTGTGAAGCCATCTGGTCCTGGACTTTTGTTTGTTGGAAGATTTTTCGTCACAGTTTCAATTTCATTACTTGTGATTGGTCTTTTCATATTTTCTATTTCTTCCTGGTTCAGTCTTGGAAGGTTATGCCTTTCTAAGAATTTGTCCATTTCTTCCAGGTTGTCCATTTTATTGGCATAGAGTTGCTTGTAGTAGTCTCTTAGGATGCTTTGTATTTCTGCAGTGTCCGTTGTAACTTCTTTTTCATTTCTAATTTTATTGATTTGAGTCCTCTCCCTCTTGTTATTGATGAGTCTAGCTCAAGGTTTATCAATTTTGTTTATCTTCTCAAAAAACCAGCTTTTAGTTTTATTGATCTTTGCTATTGTTTTCTTTGTTTCTATTTCATTTATTTCTGCTCTGATCTTTATGATTTCTTTCCTTCTACTAACTTTGGGTTTTGCTTGTTCTTCTTTCTCTAGTTTCTTTATGTGTAAGGTTAGATTGTTTATTTGACATTTTTCTTGTTTCTTGAGGTAGGATTGTATTGCTATAAACTTCCCTCTTAGAACTGCTTTTGCTGCATCCCATAGGTTTTGGATTGTTGTGTTTTCATTGTCATTTGTCTCTAGGTATTTTCTGATTTCTTCAGTGATCTCTTGGCTATTTAATAATGTATGGTATAGCTTCCATGTGTTTGGGTTTTTTGTATTTTTTTCCCTGTAATTTATTTCTAATCTCATAGTGTTGTGGTCAGAAAAGATGCTTGATATGATTTCAATTTTCTTAAATTTACCGAGGCTTGATTTGTGACCTAAGATGTGATCTATCCTGGAGAATGTTATGTGTACACTTGAGAAGGAAGTGTATCCTGTTGTTTCGGATGGAATGTCCTATACATATCAATTAAATCTATCTGGTCTGTTGTGTCATTTAAAGCTTGTGTTTCCTTATTAATTTTCTATCTGAATGATCTGTCCATTGGTGTAAGTGAGGTGTTATTGTCCCCCACTATTACTGGGTTACTGTCAATTTCCTCTTTTATAGCTGTTAGCATTTGCCTATATATTGAGGTGCTCCTATGTTGGGTGCATATATATTTATAATTTTTATATCTTCTTCTTGGATTGATCCCTTGATCATTATGTAGTGTCCTTCCTTGTCTCTTGTAACATTCTTTATTTTAAAATCTACTTTATCTGATATGAGTATTGCTACTCCAGCTTTCTTTTGATTTCCATTTGCATGGAATATCTTTTTCCATCCCCTCACTTTCAGTCTGTATGTGTCCTTAGGTCTGAAGTGGGTCTCTTGTAGACAGCATATATATGGCTCTTTTTTTGTATCCATTCAACGAGCCTGTGTCTTTTGGTTGGAGCATTTAATGCACTCACGTTTAAGGTAATTATTGATATGTATGTTCCTATTATCATTTTCTTAATTGTTTTGGGTTTGTTTTTGTAGGTCCTTTTCTTCTCTTGTGTTTCCCACTTAGAGAAGTTCCTTTAGCATTTGTTGTAGAGCTGGTTTGGTGATGCTGAATTCTCTTAGCTTTTGCTTGTCTGTAAAGCTCTTGATTTTGCCATCAAATCTGAATGAGATCCTTGCTAGGTAGAGTAATCTTGGTTGTAGGTTCTTCACTTTCATCACTTTCAATATGTCATGCCACTCCCTTCTGGCTTGTAGAGTTTTTGCTGAGAAATCAGCTGTTAACCTTATGGGAGTTCCCTTGTATGTTATTTGTCATTTTTCCCTTGCTGCTTTCAATAATTTTTCTTCGTCTTTAATTTTTGTCAGTTTGATTACTGTGTGTCTCAGCATGTTTCTCTTTGGGTTTATCCTGCCTGGGAATCTCTGTGCTTCCTGGACTTGGGTGGCTATTTCCTTTCCCGTGTTAGGGAAATTTCGACTATAATCTCTTCAGATATTTTCTCAGGTCCTTTCTCTCTCTCTTATCCTTCTGGGACACCTATAACGCGAGTGTTGGTGCATTTAATATTGTCCCAGAGGTCTTCTTAGTGTGTCTTCATTTCTTTTCATTCTTTTTTCTTTATTCTGTTCCATGGCAGTGCTTTCCACCATTCTATTTTCCAGGTCACTTATCAGTTCTTCTGCCTCAGTTATTATGCTATTGATGCCTTCTAGTATATTCTTCATCTAAGTTATTGTATTGTTCGTCTCTATTTGTTTGTTCTTTAATTCTTCTAGGTCTTTGTTAAACATTTCTTGCATCTTCTTGATCTTTGCCTCCATTCTTTTACTGAGGTCCTGGATCATCTTCACTATCATTGTTCTGAATTCTTTTTCTGGTAGGTTGTCTATCTCTACTTCATTTAGTTGTTTTTCTGGGGTTTAATCTTGTTCCTTGATCTGGTACATAGTCCTCTGCCTTTTCATTTTGTCTATCTTTCTGTGAATGTGGTTTTCATTCCACAGGCTGCAGAATTATAGTTCTTTTTGCTTCTGCTGTCTGTCCTCTGGTGGATGAGGCTATCTAAGAGGCTTGTGCAAGCTTCCTGATGGGAGGGACTGGTGGTGGATAGAGCTGGGTGTTGCTCTGGTGGGCAGAGCTCAGTAAAACTTTAATCCACTTGTCTGCTGATGGGTGAGGCTGGGTTCCCTCCCTGTTGGTTTTTTGGCCTGAGGTGACCCAGTACTGGAGCATACAGGCTCCTTTGTGGGGCTAATGTTGGACTCCGGGAAGGCTCACGCCAAGGCGTACTTCCTAGAACTTTTGCTGCCAGTGTCCTTGTCCCCATGGTGAGACACAGCCATCCCCCGCCTCTGCAGGAGACCCTCTGACACTAACAGGTAGGTCTTGTTCAGTCTCCTATGGGGTCACTGCTCCTTCCCCTTGGGTCCTGGCGTGCACACTACTTTGTGTGTACCCTCCAAGAGTGGAGTCTCTGTTCTCCGCAGTCCTGTCAAAATCCTGCAATCAAATCCCACTAGCCTTCAAATTCTGATTCTCTGGAATTCCTCCTCCTGTTGCTGGACCCCCAGGTTGGGAAGCCTGATGTGGGGCTCAAAACCTTCTCTCCAGTGGGTGGGCTTCTGTGGTATAATTGTTCTCCAGATTGTGAGTAGCCCACCCAGCGGTTATGGGATTTGATTTTCTTGTGATTGCACCCCTCCTACCATCTCATTGTGGTTTCTCCTTTGTCTTTGGATGTGGGGTATCTTTTTTGGTGAGTTCCAGTGTCTTCCTGTCGATGATTGTTCAGCAGTTAGTTGTGATCCCGGTGCTCTAGCAAGAGGGAGTGAGCACACGTCTTCCTACTCCACCATCTTACACCCATGTCTGAAAATTATTATTTAAAATGAGAAATGTTACTGATAACTGTCCTCAGCTTTACAAACCCCCTTATGTGGTTTCAGAGTATCTCCCTTTGTCCACAAAAAATGTCACCTTACTTTACACTGTGGGTAAAAGGGACAGTCGATGTGGTGTAGGAAGAAGTGGGTAATGGACCTTCTGGGTCCCCTCCTCACTTCTATCCAGATCTGTCACACTTCTCTGTGACAGTTTTCTTCACCTGGCTTTGAAGTTTTCTTCACCTGGTTTTCTTGGCTCTTCTGTAGCCACTATGGTCCATTACCCTAAAGGCAAACTCTGCTTTCAGCTTCTTTGTTGAAATTATCGTCTGGGTTATAGTGATTACAATTTACCAAGGGCTTTCCCCAGTGTTGTTATAATGATCATCCTAACAAGCTATGGGTTTGGTCACCATATTTCAGTTGATGAAATGGAAGCTCAGAAGTTAATGGGCTTGTGAAAGTCTCAGGGCTGGTGAGGAGTAGACTTGTGAATGGAAACCGATCTCATATACAGGACTCGCAGGTCACTGCCCAGCACAGTGCCTGGTGTAGAACACATTCCTTGAATACATGGCTAGATGAATGGCTCATTCCCATCTCAGCTTAGTTGTGCCTAATGCAATCTCCATCATGGTAAGAGATATCATGCCATACTGGAAGCCTTTTAAAATGGATTTTATCCTCCTTCTGGGATTACTTGCTTCTGTTAATGTCACTAACAGTCACCGATTCTCTCAAGCCAAAAACCTGGGTCATCCTTCTCTTCTCCCTGACTTCCACCTGATCCATCACAAAACCATGTCCATTCTGCTTTACAGACACGTTATTTTCCTGGTCATTCCCTTCTGTTGCTGCTTTAGTTCAGGGCTGGTCCACTGCCATCATCTCCAAACTGGTGTCTCTGGCTCCAAGGTTCTCCCAGATCCTCCCAACTGTTCTCTAGTCTGCATTCACAGTGATTTTCCTAAAGTGAAAATTTAATTACCTAATTCGCCTGCTTAAAATCCTTCAGTTGCTCTTGCTTGCTTTTGAGGTAAAGCCTAAATAACTTAGTATTGCATATAAAGTCCTGCAAAATTTACCCCTCCCACATCATCTCCCATCCCTCATCTTCCCTCTCCATATTACAATGTGTGCCAGCTATCCCCAAAGGACTTGGGACCCCATGGATTCACCCTATGCTCTCCTGACTCTGCCCTCCCCCAAGCCATTTCCTTGTCTTGGAATACCTTTTCCCTCCTTGTTCCCTGGAGAACGCCTCATCCTTCAATATCAATGCTCCCTTACTCTAGGGAAGCTTTCTGAACCCTTGAGGTAGACCAGGAGGCCCTCTTCTGAATATTTAATGCTCTCTTCTTCTATTTGTACTGCAGCACTTAGATTATGTTGTCATAGCTATTGATTTATTTGCCTATACCCTTAAGGGCAGAAATGGTGTCATTGTCCCAATACCACCAGCACCTAGCACATTAGGTGTCATATAACAAGTCAGTACTCAGTATATGTTTGAGTAATTAACAAAACAAAACAAAAAAATCTAAGGACTTCCCTAGTGGTCCAGTGGTAAAGAATCTGCCTTACAATGCAGGGACACGGGTTCTATCCCTGGTCAGGGAACTAAGATCCCACATGCCGCAGGGCAACTAAGCCTGCGTGCCACAACTACTGAGCTTGCACGCCTCAACTAGAGAGCCTGTGTGCCGCAAACTACAGAGGCCACAGGCTCTGGAACCCGCGCTCCACAGCTACAGAGCCCAGGGGCTCTGGAGCCCACGTGCCACAACTAGAGAAGAGAAAACCTGCTGCCATAACTAGAGATAAGTCCATATGCCGCAGTGAAAGATCCCACGTGCTGCTACTAAGACCCAACAAAGCCAAAAATAAATAAATAATAAATATTTAAGAAAATAAAATATCTAGCCCTCTTTTTCTCACCTGCCCAGGGAAGATTCTGCACCTGAAAGACAACAGCTTAGAGGTGACAAGTCAGCTAACGGGGATGTTTTATTTCTTTTTTTGGTGAGAAAGGACTCTGGCTAAACCTGCTTGGTGTGAAATCATGGAGCAGTTTGGAACAGAATAATAGAATAAGAAAGAGTTTCTGAGCAATTCCTGGGTCAGATCTCAACTTTGTAGCTTTGTTCTTTTGTTTCAAGTGGTACAAACCTTTAAACAGCAGCCACACACATTTCAAATATTAAAATTGTAGCCCAAGGTTAAATAAACACGCTTTAAAAATTTCTGCCATTTTGGGCTGGCCGTGTTCATACTGCCGTAACAGAGACGCCCTATTTGCAAGGATGATCAAGAATTGACTGCTTTTGAAGGTCCTGGACTTCTGCATATTAAGATGGTAACAAGGGATGGTATGTGACATGGTGTTAAATTGCTATTTAATGGCAACAAAGGAGAGTGACAGCTTCTCTGTCTTTTCGGTCAGTCAACCAGGTGACACAGCCAGGCCTTGGTTAGTCAATTCTTAAAAAGAGAAACCTGTCTTCCTCTTTTCACTTCTATAGGGTAACAAGTTCAAATACCAGATTAGTTGTGTTTCCCTGTTTTATTCTTAATAAGAATAAAAGACTGCATCCTGAAAACACTTGAAAAGAGATGATCACGACTCAAAGTACATCAGCTGAAAGTATTTATCCTTCTTCTTGGCAATTCAAGCGAATAGTCAGGAAGCACTTAGTGAGGATGGGGGAAGGAATGACACTGGAAAAGGCTGCTGAGGAATGAAACCCCAGCAGGGAAGCCCAATTGTGATACCAAAGGCCATGTGACTCAGACCAGGAAAAAATGCATATGGGAATTTCAGGGTGTAACTTCCAGCATATCTCCACACATCCAAAATTCACATTATAACAGAGAAAATGCGAACAGGTGGAACATATGCTGGAAGTTCCTTCAGGGCAATAAATAATTGTTCATTGTCTTGAAGAGAAGAGGAACTGTAGGGGTGATGGGGAAGCCAAAATCTCTGAGGAAAAACAAAACAAAACAGCTAACAGTGACTAAACAGGCACCATTCTAAGTGCTTTACTTGTGTCAGTTCACTCATTTTCACAAGAACAATGGGTTCCACCCTCTGGCCTCTCCTCTTAGCCGACACCCTACCCTGTCTCTGAGATCAGAGCTCACTGAGATCTCCCAGGTGTGGGCAAAGACCACACAGTGGTGAATCCATTAACAAACTCTGTTTCCTCCCCTTTCCCCCTCTCTCCCAGGCAGGCCATCAATATATCTTCTTTTATTAAAAAGTTCTATTTTGTCTTTAACGATAAAGTAATATATTTTCTTGGCTCCCTGTAGAGAGAATTTGGAAAACACAGAAAATTACAAAGAAGAAAATTTGCAGATAACCCATAATTATTCTACAACACAGACACAGATGATATTTTAATGCATTTCTCTGAAACACACACACATACCCATCCATATATATAACATATGTGTACACACATGTTCTGCTTTTTTCACTTAACATTACCTCATGAGCGAATTTCCTTGTCATTACGTAGTCCAGTGGTAAGATGGAGGGACCTAGGCATCCGAAACTTGGCTGTGGTTCACCCCTCATTTCAGGGGTCAACCTGGGAGTGATATTACTCTTAAGGGCAACTGGGTCTCAAAATCCAGCTTTTATCTGGAATAAGATTGAGGGCTAGCAGCCACTCATATGTGGAAAGTATGTATCTGTAAAATGAAAAGACATTTCACTAGGTATCAAATCACAGTTGAGCAAAGAGAAGAAAGGCATGGAGCTCAGGTCTGGCAGAATGGAGCCTCACTTGTTCTTTCTCCTTCTTGGGGGTCAGCACGGAACCCCGGCTTAGCCAGTGAAATCAAGGAGAGAGGCTTGAAGTGGCTCTTATTTTGCTCACCTCTGTCACACACACTTTAAAGGCCCATTAACTGTCTTCCAGTTGTTACCCACAAAGAGAGAAAAGCTTCCTGGGGCTCTTCAATCAACTCCTCTTTCAGAGAGAAATAACATAAAGGAAGGTCTGGATACTTTGGCACATGTAAAATAACACAGGACATACACATTCTGTTATCTTTATCAGTCCAGGAAAATGCTTCAGTAGCTGGATTTGTTAGTGACAAACTTGCACAATGAGTTTTCTAATAATGCTTATCTTTGGAGAGATGTTCTGTTAGTTGTCTCCTTCCCCGATTCAGTTTGACAGATTCTTTCCATTCATAATTTATCTCATTAGTGGCTTTTGGCTGCTTTTTTTTTTTCATCAGCAGTTAAACTGGGTTCTAAGGACCCAGGAATTTAATAGTTTCGTACTTGATAAACCATTCCAGTGGATCTTTTGTTCTAAAGCCTTCAAACTGAATCAGTGAAACAGGGACAGAAATGCCCTGTGTGTGTGTGTGTGTGTGTATGTGTGTCTGCTGTCTGGTGTCGACCTTCCTGAGATAAAATGACATTTCTTGTAGGTGCTGAGATTGAGATAGATAGACTTAGAACAGAGAAACTTTGATTTCTAGGAGGCACAGAATCAGCTGATAGCAGTATTGAATTCCTAATAAGGATAAAATTAATCCAGATTAATCTATTAGTTTAGTCCATTTATTATTTTATCTCTCAATAATTTCAATGAAGGACATGACTGAGAAAGTTTGGATAATTTAGTAAAAGGACAACAACATGTTGTTTGTTTTCATATTTTAAAATTGATTTTTTTTAATCAAAGTGTTAATGTGGATAAGTTTTAAAATAATGTTAAAAAGCTTATATGAAAAATAGAATTTCCTTATTCCACCTCCCACTTTCCTCTTCTGCAGAGGCAACCACTCTCAAATCTTTTAGCTTTTTCTTTTTCTATCTATGTCCATATTTTAAATAATATGCATAAAATACTGTTGCTCGATTTATTGTTTTAGACATTATCCTCTAACTTTAATCATGGTAGATGGGGATTTAGCTTTTGTAATTGCTTTATTTTTAAATTTGTTTCTTTGTATTTATTGTTAAATTTTCTTATGCCCTTCTCTAGTTTCTCAGTACAAATTTCAGATAAACTCTCCATTCTTTCCTCCTACTCCAGACTGGGCTGGTTGCCTCTTGGGCCTGCTAAGCAGCTGCCGTCCTGGGAAACTCTCACCTTTCCTCCCGTGCTGGATGTCCTGTTTCCTGGGAAGCACATTTTCTTCCTTCTTGGTTTCTTCCCTAGCACATTCTTCAGTAGTTGAGACTTTACATACTTGAATGTTAGTTTTTCCAGGTATGGAATTCTAGGATGTGTTCTTCAAAATGCTGATGATACTGATGCACTGTCTTCCAGCTCCCAGTGCTGCCATTGGCAAGTCCATTGCTATTTTTAGCCCTGATACTTTTTTGGGAACTTGCCTCAGATCTTCGTGGTTTTTTGTTTGTTTGTCTTGGTTTTGGGGTTTTTTTGTTTGTTTGTTTCTTTGTTTGTTTGGTATTTTTTCGACCATGCTGAGCTTGCAGGATCTTAGTCCCCTGACCAGGGATAGAACCTGGGCCCCCTGCAGTGGAAGCGTGGAGTCCTAACCACTGGACCACCAGGGAATTCCCTCAGATCTTCTCTTTATGTCCAGTAATCTGAAATCTTTTGAGATGGGCTTTGGAGGGATCCTTTCTCATTCATTATGATTGATAATTGGCAGTTCATCAATGGGTGGATATGATTTCTTTATACTAATTCTGTAATTTCCTCCTATCCTTTTGCTCTATTCACCCTTCGTAGACTTCCTATTAATCAGAAATTGGACCCTGTAATAAAGACTGCTAGTTGCCTACCTAAATATTTACATCCTCCCCTTCTTCCTTAGTAGGAAAACACTTATTCATTGTTAATGGTAAACTACCTAGAGGAAAGAACACATTTTCCAGACTCATTTGTAGCTAGACGGGACCACGTTACTAAATTCTGGCCAATGAGATATAAGTGGAAGTTGGTATAGGATTTCTTGGAAAATGGCTCTTGGAGCTGACTTAGCTGGAAGAAGTGCCCTCTGTCCTTCCTGGATTCCTCTTTCCTGATACTGGAATGCAGACATGATGTCCAGAGCTCCAGCAGCTATCTTGGACCATGATACAAATTTGAGGATAAGAAGCTACATGCTCTAAAAGAGTAAAAAATAGGAGTCTCTCTGGAGCTGCCATGCAAACCTCAGCATGCCTACCTCCATTTAAGAGACAATAAACCCTTGCACATTTAAGTCACTATTGTTTTAGATTTCCGGTTATATGTAGTCAAACCTAATCTGATACAGACCTTCTATTGACAGATTAATACTTTAATTTTCATATTGTTTTCTCTTAGTTGCTTTTTGTTAAAATGTCTCGGAGTCTTTCTCAAAATTTTCATTTTAATTTTGGCGTTCACTTTTATAATTTCCAAGAGTTCTTTCTTGCTCTGTGATTGTTCTTGTTTCACGGATGTGATATCATCTCTTATCTCTATACTTTTTTGGGGGAAGTTTTCTTCTGTTTCTGGCACTGTTTCTCTTGTCTTCAAGATCCTAGGCGCTCTGTGTGTGTGTGTGTGTGTGTGTGTGTGTGTGTGTGTGTGTATATATATATATACACACACACACACACACACATTGTCTGATTTAATCATTACAGCAATACAATGATGTGCACATTATTATTACCCCCACTTGTCAAATGAGAAAAAGAAGATACAGTGGGGTTAAACAACCTGCTCAGAACCCTACCGTGGACAGTGAAGGGTCTGGAATTTAAAGTCACGTTGTGTCAGACATTAAACATTTGGTATATCTTTTTCTGGATTATTTTCCTTATGCATATGCTCATATTGACATTTTTGAAATTGGGGTATAATTTTATCCCAACTATGTTTTAAAATAAATTAACCATATTTTATATTTTGTAGTAACTGCCCAGAAGTGCATGCGTTCATTGAATCTTGATAGATCACCTACTCTGTGCAGGGAACTGTTCTGTCTCTGGGTAGGATAAACTCCACAGTACTCCCTCTCCCTTAGTCTTTTAAGTATTTAATAGTTATAGGCATGCAATCAGAGGATTCTACCTATTAAAGGATAAAATGAACCATCATGCTATTAGTTTGAACTTTTAAAAAGAGGCTTAAAAATATCTCTCATTAAGGAATTCTAAGACAAGTTTAAGACCATATCTGGCTGATCCCATGTAATGGATAAGCACATGGGGACTTTAATATCAAAGCCAAATATTTGGTCTCTGTCTTAATTTGTAGTACCTCCTTGAACTCTGTCTTCCCCGTCTAGAAAATAAGGGTAATAATACAGCTAGCTCATGTACAGTTATGATAAAGAAACAAGAGACTAAATGTGAAAGTTGAAACAATCCAGTCTTTGTGTTGATGAGGTAATTGAATTCGTGGAAGGAGAGAATTCTAAGCAGGTAAGCAAGCAACAGCTAATTAGCTGGCCAAACCAATAATTCCACTTCTCCTTTCTGAAGCACAAGTGCTCACTTAGGATTGAAACTGCTGGGCTTCTATCTTAATTATGCATTATGGTTGTTTTTTGGGGACGAGTGTAGATTTGCAAGTAATAATTCAAACCCCACATATGCTTAGCTGCTTTAGGAAGTTGAAATCAATTAGTCCTGAAATCTTCTCTATTCCTCACTTACTCTCCCTCCAGTATAAAGTTTTACTTGGTTTAGTGGCAAGTGAATATTTGTAAAGTTGCTTGACCGTTCCTGGGTTTTGAATTCACTGGGGGTGAAATATGGCATATGACCCAGTAAATAGTCAAGATTATACTTTATCTCTTTTCTTAAGGAAATAGGGTGGGAGAAGAGAAAAGATTGACAGAGCAATGTCTTCAGGGTTGTCCAGTGGGCCAGATTCTGATGACTCCAGCACAAATGTATCAGACACATTATTGAAATTGTCCACAAATTGCACCAAGTTTAAAACTCAGTAAATGCAAAAGCCATTGGATAATGTCAGGTTTAATATGACTCAAAAGACAAGATAGAGGCCGGGGGGGATAAAAGCAAAACAAGCTTTTTTCAGTCTCAGGACATCGACTCATTGCATTCTGTTGGAGGAGCCAGATTTTTTCCTCTTTGAAATTATCTGGGAGAAAAACAGAGAAAGAGGATGGAAATCTGTTTTTTTTTTTTAATTGAAGTATAGTTGATTTACAATGTTGTTAATTACTGCTGTACAGCAAAGTGATTCATTATACATATATATACATTCTTTTTATATATTCTTTTCCATTATGGTTTATCACGGGATATTGAATATAGTTCTCTGTGCTGTACAGTAGGACCTTGTTGTGTATCCATTCTATATATAAAAGCTTACATCTGCTAACCCCAGCCTCCCACTCCATCCCTCTCCCAACCCCTTCTCCCTTGGCAAACACCAGTTTGTTCTCTATGTCCATGATTCTGTTTCTGTTTCATAAATAGGTTCATTTGTGTCATATTTTAGATTCCACCTGTAAGTGATATCATATGGTAATTGTCTTTCTCTTTCTGACATTTCATTTAGTATGATAATCTCTAGTTGTATCCATGTTGCTGCAAATGGCATTATTTCATTTTTTTATGGCTGAGTAGTATTCCATTGTATATATACCACATCTTCTTTATCCATTCATCTGCTGATGGACATGTAGATTGCTTCCATGTCTTGGCTATTGTAAATAGTGCTGCAATGAACCTTGGGGTGCATGTATCTCCAGATATATGCCCAGGAGTGGGATTGCTGGATCAGGTGGTAGTTCTATTTTTAGTTTTTTGAGGAACCTCCACACTATTTTCCACATTGGCTGCACCAACTTACATTCCCACCAACAGTGTAGGAAAGTTCCCTTTTCTCCACACCAAGAGAAGGAAAATCTGGACTTGAACAAGAAATCAAATGGACTTGAACAAGAAAATGTTTCTTAGAGACAGAGATTCAAGTGCTGCTCAGTTTGGTGTCTGCCATTCCTCAGATTGGAACATCCACTACACTATCTGGGTATAAGGTGTCTCCTGGAGTCCTTTTGTGGACCTGTAAGGTCACCTGGACTTGCTCTCACCATCTTGTGTGAGGACCTTGGCAGAGACTCCCAGCTCTGACATCCATCTTTATTTTGCTGATATTACTGCTTGGCTGCCCTCAGAAGATGGAATCATGGTTCATTTTCAGTTTGAGTAATGACAGGATTCACCATTTTCCACCACACAGGTTTGCAGGAGCTTTTAAAGAAATCGTTAAGGTTAAAATAATCAGAGGCAGAGATCTTAATGCACTCTCATTGACAGCTGCTCTTTCTCCAGCCCAGAAATTGAAAAGTTCTCTCTCTCCTTCACAACAAGTACATCTGAGAATATTTTCTATGTGGTCAAGTAATGTCAAACTTTTAAAAAGCCCTGAGAGAGGTGATAGGAAAGCATCAATCTTTGGACTAAAACTGAGAGCTTTTCAGATTTAAAAACTTAGACAGAAGGTGAAAAATCTCATTGGTCCATGAAATATCTCCTCCCTGTCTCCTTAAGAGGGGATTGAGGTTGCCCAGAGAATGAGCCCTAGAGAAGCTTAGTAGCCCGGTCTAGGGAAGCCCCACCCCTACAAAGAAGGTCCCACTTCCCTGGACAATAGCTTTAGAAAGGGTTTGAAAAGCTCTCCCCAGGGTTCCTCTCACTGGGTGGGCTCAGGGAGAAGAACATGGATTGGGTTTTGGAATCACAAGCCCTGAGTTCATGCCTTGGCTGCCACATTCCCTTGTAGAATTTTGGGCAAGTTGCCTGACCTTTGGGAAAATCTCTTTTTCCTTGTCTGGATTTCTGGGGTTAGTGGCAGTAGTAAAAGCTATTTCATAAGATTGAGTGTGAAGTGTGGTGACCTTTATGAGGACCCTTGTGGATAGCAGGTGCCTAATCAATGACCATGGTTATAATTATGCTACTTACTGTATTATTTACCTGACCATTCAACAACTTGATTTGTGTTTTGTAATCATCTCAAACGTATCATATCCAAAATGGAACTCTATGTCCGTGATTCTGTTTCTGTTTCATAAATAGGTTCATTTGTGTCATATTTTAGATTCCACCTATAAGTGATATCATATGGTATTTGTCTTTCTCTTTCTGACATTTCATTTAGTATGATAATCTCTAGTTGCATTCATGTTGCTGCATATGGCATTATTTCATTTTTTTATGGCTGAGTAGTATTCCATTGTATATATACCACATCTTCTTTATCCATTCATCTGTCAGTGGACATGTAGATTGCTTCCATGTCTTGGCTATTGTAAATAGTGCTGCAGTGAACCTTGGGGTGCATTGCAGCACTTGGTTCCCAAGAGTTGGTTCCCTTCCACAGCGTCCTCCCCCAAATGATCCGTCTTAGCCTCCTCTATCCCAGCAAAAGGTGCCACCATCCCACAAGAGGCTTGGGAATTATCCTTGATTCCTCTTTCCATTAGTACCCACAACAGATCCAAGTCAAGCCTGTTCTGCCTTTAAAATGTCCCCCAAATCCCACTGCTTTTTCTGTCTCCATGGCTACCACCCTCGTCTGAGCCGCCATCATCTCTCGCCTATATTACTGCAGCAGCCTTCCAAGTGGTCGCCCTGCCTCCACTCTTGGCCTCCTTACAGTCCATTCTCCACAAGCAAAGTGGTTTGTTTTTTTGTTTTTGTTTTGGCATGCGGGCTCTTAGTTGTGGCATGCATGTACGATCTAGTTCCCCAACCAGGGATCGAACCCAGGCCCCCTGCATTGGGAGCTCAGAGTCTTACCCACTGGACCACCAGGGAAGTCCCCAAAGTGGCCTTTTTAAAAGGCAAGCCAGATCAGTTCACTCACCTGTGTAAAGCCCTCCAGTGCCTTCCAAACTTTTCCACGGCCGCAAAACCCTACACAATCTGGCCTTTCTGCCTCTCCAACTTCATCTCCTACTTCCTGACTCATTATGCCCAGTCACGGTCGCACATCAGGTTTATTTGCATCTCAGGGCCTTTGCACATGCTATTGCCACATGCTGTTTGGAACACTGCCCCCCACTCCTCATCTTTGCATTGAGGGCTCTTTCTTATTATTGAGGACTCTGCTCAAATATTACCTCCTCAAAGAAGCCTTTCTGACTCTCCCATCTGAAGTGGCTTTGCCTATTTTTAAGAGCATACATTCCTCTACCTGACTTTTGAACATAAAACCAAGAGAGGGGTAGGATAGCAAACTTCTTTTAGACCAGCGCTTTGTAGAACACTGTCTTAAGGGTATTAACAAAAAAGATAAAAACAAACACAAACAAACAAACAGATGCCCCTACTTCACACAGCCTGAAGGTTCATATTTTAGCTAAAACAGGGCAAGCCTCCATCTGCTCTACCCAACTGTTGACAGCCAATGTGGTGGGATGACAAGTGCTTGGACACTGGAGTCAGACAGACCTGTGTTTCATCTTAGATCTGCCTTTTCCTCAATTCCTTTGAAGTCAGTGTCCTCATCTGTAGACAGAGAGGCTAAGAGCTACTTCATGGGGTTATATGAGGGGCTAATGAGCTAGCACATTTAAAACAGCCCAACCCCTAGTGTGTAGAACTGCTCAATACGTATTACTTCTGCTTGACCTCACCGTGATAAAAAAAGTGCATCTGCTAGGAGTGCCTTTGGCTGCAAGTAATAGAAGACCAACTAGAGAGGCTTCAACTGTTAGAGGTTTATTTTTTTCAGATAATAATAAGTTGGAGGTGGGAGTTGCCTGATGTTGACTCAACAGCTCAACAACATTAAGGCTGATATCTGCATTTCTCTTGGCCATTTCCTTTTGATCACAGGTGCCTACTGCTGTTCAACTATCATGTTTGTGTTATAGGTAGGAAAAAGGAGGAAAGAAGAAAGTAAAAGCAAAGGGGCAAAGATCCACAACAAGCAAGCCTGTACCTTTTTATCAGGAAGGCAGCCACTTCTCCAGAAGCTCCACCTAGCAGGTGTCTGCTCACATCTCATTGACAGAACTGGGTCACGTGGCCACCTCTAGACCAATCATAGGCCAGGGTAGGGGATGAGCATGCCATCCCTGGTATAGATCCATTGCTCAATATTTCCTGGAGCAAAATCAGGGTTCTGCATTCAGAGAAGGAGTAGGATGGTTGTAGTGGGAAATGAATATTAAGTAGGCAGTAAGTCGTGTCTGCCACAGAGGGAGAGCCCACTCATATAATTCTGGCTAGAAACAAAACAAAAGAAACTTCCATTTTGTACTGCAAGTTCCAACTATTGTTGGAGGTCAGCAGGGTTTATGACACTGAAAAAAATTAGTGAGTGCCTCAGGGATAAATTTCCTAGAAATGGTCTTGCATGCAAATCTGTCCTTCCTTTGACCACTTGAATTAAACACATGGAAGCATTTAGTGGCCCAAATATCAGGCACCATCCAGGAAAATAACCCACAAGAACTTGGGTGCACTGTGCACTAAATCTAAGGAAAATTGAGATTAGGCTGGAGTTAAACATTTACTGTCTAAAACTATATCTCTAACTTCAAGCACAGAAATGTTCACAGACTGTGAAGGGAGGCTGTGTTCCAATATTCCCAAATTTTTCTTGGCAAATGATGCTATTGGCTGAATGAGAAATTCATAGAACTGTGAGCATTGTTCAGTTGTAAGGGCCACAGCAGGAGTGTTGGGTGTAAGGAAAGGTAGTAGGAATCAGGCACCAGAAGCACACAGAATAACCAAGTAGTGGGTGTGAAGAAAGATCAAGGATAATTTACTAAATAAGATGATAATCACAGGCATTCATGCTTAATAAAGAATAATTGCCATGAAGGACTATATTTCAGTCTGTACTAAGCCTGGGAATCTTATGACAAATAAAACTGTACCAGCATGAGAAAGGGTTGCTTAGGCATGTATTTTGCAGCAATAGGGAGTAAATCTATTAACCTGCTGTCTATTTCTTTGTTTATCCCCTGGAAGTAATAAAAATAAATTGTTGGAACTGGGAATGGTGTTGGTGGTGGTGATGGTGGAACCAGATCAATGGTCCCAGACCTAGAGATCAAAACCCAAAGGGAAGAAGGAAACATGAACAAGGAGAGGAGGACTTTGTAAAGGCCACCTGGCTTCCCCCAGGGCACCAATCAGTAGCGAAGGGCTTCCTCAAGTGGACTCAAGGGTAAGAAAGACTTGATACTCACCACCCCAACCATGGCTCACTTTATTTTTATTTCTACCACTAGGTGTCTTCTTCTGTCTCAGGACTGTCATCTTCATAGGGGTCACCTGTGAATACGTTTGAACCAATTTACATTCCCACCAGTAGGATATGGGGGGGTTCAGTTAGTTGTTCCATATCCTCTCCCACACTTGGTATAGTCAGTCTTTTATTTTAGCCGTTCTGGCGGGGGAGTCGTTGTCTACCACTGTGATTTTTAATTACCATTTCCCTGATGACTAATGATGTTGAGTACCTGTTTATGCACACATGGGCCGTTTGGGCTTCTTTCCCTATGAAGTGCCTGCTCAAGTCCCTTGATCACTTAAAATTTTGGTTTTGTCTTTTAAAACTTAACTTGTAAGCGTCTTTTTTCACCATGGAGTTCTTAGACAGATACACGTACTGCAAATATCTTCTCTCATTTCATAAGTTGCCTTGTAACTCTCTTTATGGTATCTTTTGATGGACAGAAATTTTGTAATACCAAAGAGAATTGTTTTTATCAATTTTTTTTCTTTTGTGATTAGTCCTCTTAATGCTCTGCTTTAGAAATCTTTGCTTACCCCAAGGTCGTGAAGATAGTCTCTCGTTTCTTTTGGAAGCTTGATTGGTTTTGCTTTCCTATTTAAGTCTATGATTCGCCTCAAATAAATTTTTCTCATTTAATTGCCACAACCTCTCTTTCTAGTGATACCTATCAAATGATTCACAACATTCTGAAATCTTTTAATTCAAAATTTACAGTGTCACTTTCAAGTCGAGATGCAGAGGGAGGCTATGTGCTATTTATTTCATCTTGGCAGTTTCAGAAGTACTCCGGCAAGCTTCAAGGCTCACACTAATGCACAGACAGCATCCTTCCTGCCTTCCCACCCACAGTTTGAGGTCAGAACATGTTCACGGAAGTACCAGAAGCAGAGGAGAATGGAGATAAACAACCAATCATTATGCCATTTAAAGCCTTGACCTTTCCATTTGATTTAAAAAAAACCCAAAAAGCCCTTCAACGTAGAAATATAATTGCCCTTAGGTTGCACTTTCACCAAGGACTTAAATAAGCAAACCTCTCTGGCTCCTTGGGTTCCTTCAGCTTCTTGATGCTCTAGAGGACAGTCTAACGCATTTTTCTGGGACACCCTAGGCCCTGTTCAGTAAGGCAGACAGCCCCTCTCATCAACTGGCCAGAGGCCTTGGGAGCAGGCAAGGGTAAAATCTCTCTTACTTGGACCCAGACACATAGATCTCTCTTGTTCTGAGAAAGAATCACCCCTTTTAGAAACCCCTGCAGCATTCCAAGGCAGAGTGATAAATCCTTCAGAGAGGTTAAGTAAGGTGCCCAGAGTCATAGTCCTAGTGATGGCAGACCTGGCATGTGAATCCATACCTAACCCTACATCAAATTTCCTTTGCACTAAACAATTCTACCTTTCATTTCTGTACAATTTCTTGAGCACTAATCTTTCTTAACATGCTTTTAGATAGCGTCTTAATCACCTCAGGCTGCTATAACACAAGACCATAGACTGGATGGCTTAAAGAACCATTTACTTTTCCCAGTCTGGAGGCCGAAATCCCATGATCAGGGTGCCAACATGGTTGGGTTCTGTTGTTGCAGACAGCTGACTTCCTGTTGTATCCTTACGTGGGGGAAAGAGAGAGAGCTCTGGTCCCTTTATCCCCTTATAAGGGCACCAATTCCATCATGGGGGCTCCACCCCCATGACCTCATCTGAACCTAAGTACCTCACAAAGGCCCCACCTCCAAATACCATTGCACTGAGGATTAAAGCATCAACATATGAATTTAGGGGTGACACAAACTTATAGTCCATAAAAGATGGGTAATTTTTTAAATTTAATTAATTAATTTATTTTTGGCTGTGTTGAGTCTTTGTTGCTGTGCGTGGGCTTTCTCTAGTTGCTGCGAGCGGGGGCTACTCTTCATTGCGGTGCGTGGGCTTCTCATTGCAATGGCTTCTCTTCTTGTGGAGCACGGGCTTTAGGTGAGTGGGCTTCAGTAGTTCGGCATATGGGCTCAGTAGTTGTGGTGCATGGGCTTAGTTGCTCCGCCATATGTGGAATCTTCCCAGACCAGGGATCAAACCCATGTCCCCTGCGTTGGCAGGTGGATTCTTAACCACTGCACCACCAGGGAAGTACAGATGGGTAATTTTTAATCTAGGGTCCCCTTCTCATGTCTGTGGGAAGTCTGTGAACTCCTGAAATTTTAAGAAGGTGATGTTTGCTTGTGTGATTATGCACACAGAGGCCTCCCATTCATCAGATTCCCATTATCAAAAGGTTCCATGAAATAAAAAACACAAAGAGGAGTCACCGTGTTGGATGGTGATGAAGGAAACACCCATGAGGTGGCTTATTGGCCATCGGGCATGGGCAGCCCCCTTGGAGGCAGTGGAAGTGTTTGGTGCAGTCCTCAGCTCCTGGTTATCCTGTTTGTGCTATTTGCAAAACCCCAGAGGCCTCCCAGCTTTCCGTTAATATCCCTCAACTTCAACAATATGCTTTCTTTTCTCTTGTGATTACAGGGAAGAATAATAATGCTCATAATAAATAATCAAGGCCCCTTGTAAATAAAATATAGAGTACAGAATGTTCTTCCAAGCTTATTTCCTGATTCCCTTCCCACATGTTTCTCCTCTTTTGTGTTGTACACACAACCCACAGTAGTGAGCAACCTTCAGACTGGTTCAAAATTGCGTGTAGACATTATTATAATTACAGAATTTCTGGGTAGCAAGAGACACTAGCTGCATTTGTTTAGTGAGAAGCCCAATAACAAGAACTGTAGTGAAGGTTATTCAATGAAGCTGTTATAGGTCAGAGAAAGGAGATATAGAAAGGGGAGGGGAAGGGGCGGGGGAGAGGCAGAGAAAGGGGAAATAAGCAGTGGAAGAAGAAGGCACAGGGCAGCAACTGGGATTGTAGCGTTTTTGCAAATGAGAGCATTTCCATAGGTGTTTCAGTAGATCCAGGAGGGATCCTGTCTTGGAGGCAGCCCTGTAAGTGTTCGCCACTGTCAGAGAGGGAAACAGAGCTGGTATCTGTTATCCAGAATCAGGTGTTACATTGAGTTTGCACATCAAAGTTTGACCCATGGACTAGCATGAGAAGTCCTGACCAAGGGAACACCCAGGCAGGTGGCAGAGGGGCTGGTAATGTGGGTCACAGTGAGACAGCGAGAACCATTACCAGAAGAAGCCAGAGACCAAAATGATTGGATAGGTTCTCCTGACAGGTAAATGAAGCAGTGCAGCAGAATGGTTAGGGATAGTTCAAATCCCAGCCCTGCCACTCACCAGCTGGGGGCCCTTGGGCAATGACTTAAACTCTTTGGCCTTCAAGCTCGCCATCTGTAAAACAGTGACAACCACAACACCTCCATCGGAGAGTGGTTGTAAGGAAAATTGAGCTTACCTATGTCAAGTCTTAGAACTGTTCCTGGATGGTTGCTTACAACAGTTGTTGTCATTATTGTTATTATGCATCTAGCTTCAGCAAGTCCACTGAGGGTGGAGAAACTAGAAGCAGGGGATGCAGTTTCCAAGTTTCAGAGAGTCAGATCAGGTTGGGAAGAGAGCAGAGGTATCTTTGGAACTTGCCCCAGTACAAAACCAGCTGATTTCATCCCCGTGTAAGCAGCTCTCCTGTTTACCATGGGCACTAATAATAACCGTCCCTTGCATCTGTTCCACATATCACCCCACCTCGCCCTCTCCAGCTCAGAGTTCTGTCCCAGGCATATCTTCCCCTCTTCCTCCTCCTTCCTGGCCTTGGGCATGAGCTCAAGAGGAATGTACCCTGAATAGGTGGGCAGTAGGATAAACAGGAAAGTACATGACCCAACTCCAGGGGTCAAAGTAAGTCCTGGCTCTGCCTGGGATCCCAAGATTGCATTTCTTTGTCAAACCACTACTCACCTGCATTGATCAGCATGTAATTAGAGAAGAATATCACGAGCTGTCAGCTCCAGCACTCCCTGGCATTGGCCAGAACTCAGAGGATCACTTGGATCCTGTTTCCTACAGCTCTCAGTCTTCAGCTTACAAGGATTTAAAAGGATTGACAGGTTTTCAAAGTTGTTGGCTCTGGGAAGTTGTATTGGCCGCTTTGTTAGTTTGAGGATGAGGCAAGTCGCTCAAAAAATTAACCTCCCTCCCTCCATTGTTCTAAGTCCAATGGGTTACCAAGCCCCTCTTTTAAAATGTGAATACCCCATGAAAGTAAATTTATGAGTAATTTTCCTTTGTTATGAATTATTATAGCTAGATAATTTCCTATCTGCCATCAAGAACATTAAGGGAAGAACCATTTTCTTGGTTGGGGGAGGATGAGAGGAAGAATGTGGTATGGTTTTGTAGAGTAGGGAACTTACTACAGGAGGGAAAAACCTGTGTGGAGCCACGAAATCAAGAGCCTTGAGTGGAGGGGAAGATATTAAAGAGAAAGTGGCAGGAGGTGGAATACAGATCACAAAGTGTGATGGGATGGCACCAATGAAAGTCTTGTTGACTTTGGAAGTGCGCCAATGGCTGGTAGGAACAACTATCTGAATGTAATTGCAAATCATCTCCTGGGCTGCTTGGGGCATGTATGGTATAAACTTCCAATGTTTCACTTGCAAAATAAATTCAAGGTACTTCGCTGGACACCCACAGCCCTCCCCAGTTGAGTGGAGCTCAACTTTGTGCTCATCACCCACCACAGCCCTGTCTGAGCTCTCTGTCCCTGTAAGAATGTCCCACCTCCACTCTGTGAGCAGGCCACTTTCCAGGCCTGAAGTGTCTTCCCGCTTCCTCTTTGCCCAGTCACACCTGTCCACGCTTTAAGGCTCAGCAAAAGTTCTGTCTCCCATTAGGCCATTCTTTTTTTTTTTTCCCATGAGGCCATTCTTAACACACGGCCCACAGTGAACTCCCCCTCTAATAATCTTGCTTACTATTGGAACTTTGTGTGTGTGTGGCATTTATTGCCTTGCATTAATCATTTACCTTTTACTTAAGAAAATAAAGTGTTTTTTACATTAAAAATTATGCTATGCTATATGCTAATTATGCTAGTATATGCTATGATAATTATCAAAAAATTGGGAAACATAAAAAACCAGAAAGCAGAAATGAAATCAAACAGAAACTGTTAAATTCTGATATTCTTCCTTCCAGCCATTTTTTTCCTCATACATTTCTTTTTCACTTAGTTAATACTATGGACATATGTTCTGATTGGTTTTGGTATCAGGGTGATGGTGGCCTCATAGAATGAGCTCAGGAGTGTTCCTTCCTCTGCAAATTTTTGGAAGAGTTTGAGAAGGATGGGTGTTAGCTCTTCTCTAAATGTTTGACAGGGCTTCCCTGGTGGCGCAGTGGTTGAGAGTCTGCCTGCCGATGCAGGGGACACGGGTTCATGCCCCGGTTCGGGAAGATCCCACATGCTGCGGAGCGGCTAGGCCCGTGAGCCATGGCCACTGAGCCTGCACGTCCAGAGCCTGTGCTCCACAACGGGAGAGGCCACAACAGTGAGAAGCCTGCGTACCGCAAAAAAAAAATGTTTGACAGAATTCTACTGTGAAGCTGAATACGTAAAAGCTGAATATGAAATCAAAATATGTAAACTATTCTGATTTTTGAAAAAATAACATCCACTTTTAATGATTACAAAAAAAGTTCATTCAAAAATACAGAAAAGTGGAAAAAAAGAAAAATCAGATCTCCCAGAGTCCCAATATATAGAAATAATCACTCCATACATTTTGATATATTTCTTTATAGTCTTTTTCCTATATATTTTTTATGGTCATGAGTATATTGTCATGATTAAAAATTTTCCAACAAACAAAAATCCAGGAACAGATGGCTTCACAGGTGAATTCCATCAAACATTTAGAGAAGAGCTAACACCCATCCTTCTCAAACTCTTCTAAAAAGTTGCAGAGAAAGGAACACTCCCGAACTCATTCTGCAAGGCCATCATCACCCTGATACCAAAACCAGACAAAGACACTACAAAAAAAGAAAATTACAGACCAATATCACTGATGAATATAGATGCAAAACTCCTCAACAAAATACTAGCAAACAGAATCCAACAACACATTAAAAGGATCACCATGATCAAGTGGGATTTATCCCAGGGATGTAAGGATTCTTTAATATACGCAAATCAATCAATGTGATATACCATATTGACAAATTGAAGAATAAAAACCACATGATCATCTCAATAGATGCAGAAAAAACTTTTGACAAAATTTAACACCCATTTATTATAAAAAATATCCAGAAAGTGGGCATAGAGGGAACCTACCTCAACATAATAAAGGCCATATACAACAAACCTACAGCAAACGTCATTCTCAATGCTGAAAAACTGAAAGTATTTCCTCTAAGATCAGGAGCAAGACAACGATGTCCACTCTCGCCACTATTATTCAACACAGTTTTGGAAGTCCTAGCCACGGCAATCAGAGAAGAAAAAGAAATAAAAGGAATACAAATTGGAAAAGAAGAAGTAAAACTGTCACTGTTTGCAGATGACATGATACTATACATAGAGAATCCTAAAGATGCCACCAGAAAACTACTAGAGCTAATCAATGAATTTGGTAAAGTTGCAGGATACAAAATTAATGCACAGAAATCTCTTGCGTTCTTATACACTAACAACAGAAGATCAGAAAGAGAAATTAAGGAAACAATCCCATTCACCACTGCAACAAAAAGAATAAAATACCTAGGAATAAACCTACTTAAGGAGGTAAAAGACCTGTATGCAGAAAACTATAAGACACTGATGAAAGAAATCAAAGCTGACACAAACAGTTGGAGAGATATACCATGTTCTTGGATTGGAAGAATCAATAATGCGAAAATGACTATACTACCCAAAGCAACCTACAGATTCAGTGCAATCCCTGTCAAATTACCAATGGCATTTTTTACAGAACTAGAGCAAAAAAATCTTAAATTTTGTACGGAGACCCCAAAGACCCTGAATAGCCAAATCAGTCTTGAGGGAAAAATATGGAGCTGGAGGAATCATACTCAGTGACTTCAGACTATACTACAAAGCTACAGGAATCAAGACAATATGGTACTGGCTGAAAACAGAAATATAAATCAATGGGACAGGATAGAAAGCCCAGAGATAAACCCACGCGCCCATGGTCAACTAATCTGTAACAAAGGAGGCAAGGATATACAATGGAGAAAAGACACTCTCTTCAACAAGTGGTGCTGGGAAAACTGGACAGCTACATGTAAAAGAATGAAATTAGAACACTCCCTAACACCATACACAAAAATAAACTCACAATGGATTAAAGACCTAAGTGTAAGTCTGGACACTATAAAACTCTTAGAGGAAAACATAGGAAGAACACTCTTTGATGTAAATCACAGCAAGATATTTTTTTGACCCACCTCCTAGAGTAATGGAAATAACAACCAAATGAAACAAATGGGACCTAATGAAACTTAAAAGCTTTTGCACAGCAAAGGAAACTATAAACAAGATGAAAAGACAACCCACAGAATGGGAGAAAATATTTGCAAATGAATCAATGGACAAAGGATTAATCTCCAAAAATATAAACAGCTCATGCAGCTCAATATTAAACAAACAAACAACCCAATCAAAAAATGCACAGAATCCGGGAAGATCCCACATCCGGCGGAGCAACTACGCCCGTGCGCCACATCTACTGAGCTTGCACTCTAGAGCCCACGAGCCACAACTCCTGAACCTGCGTGCCACAACTACCAAAGCCTATGTGCCTAGAGCCCATGCTCCGCAACAAGGGAAGCCACCACAATGAGAAGTCTGCACACCACAATGAAGAGTAGCCCCCGCTAGCCGCAACTAGAGAAAGCCTACGCGTAGCAATGAAGACCCAACACAGCCAAAAGTAAATAAATAAAATAAATAATTTTTTTTAAAAAATCAGTTTTTAAAAAAAAGGTGATATACACAGCTATGTATGCATAGCATTGGCGGAAAGGAATTCAGAATAAAACACTCAAGAAAAATCATAATTACTGTATTTATTGTCAGGGATAATAAAAAAGCCTTCTTTTCCAAAATAAAATCTTGAAACATCTGTTAAAAAAAAAAAAAATGCACAGAAGACCTAAATATACTTTTCTCCAAAGAAGACATACAGGTAGCCAAGAGGCACATGAAAAGTTGCTCAACATCACTAATTATTAGAGAAATGCAAATCAAAAGTACAATGAGGTATCACCTCCCACTGGTTAGAATGGGTATCATCCGAAAATCTACAACAACAAATGCTGGAGAGGGTGTGGAGAAAAGGGAACCCTATTGCACTGTTGATGGGAATGTAAAGTGATACAGCCACTATGGAGAACAGTATGGAGGTTCCTTAAAAAACTAAAAATAGAATTACCATATGACCCAGCAATCCCACTATGGGGCATATACCCAGAGAAAACCATATTTCAAAAAGACACATGCACCCCAGTGTTCATTGCAGCACTATTTACAATAGCCAGGTCCTGGAAACAACCTAAATGCCCATCGACAGACGATGGATAAAGAAGATGTGGTACATGTATACATGGAATATTACTCAGCCATAAAAAGGAACGAAATTGGGTCATTTGTAGAGACATGGATGGAACTAGAGACCGTCATATAGAGTGAAGTAAGTCAGAAAGAGAAAAATAAATAACGTATATTAATGCATGTATGTGGAATCTAGAAAAATGGTACAGATGAACTGGTTTGCAAGGCAGAAATAGAGACACAGATGTAGAGAATAAACGTATGGCACCAAGGGGGGAAGCAGGGGTGGGGTGTGTGTGATGAATTGGGAGATTGGGATTGACATGTATACACTAATATGTATAAAATAGATAACTAACAAGAACCTGCTGTATAAAAAATAAATAAACAAAATAAAATTCAAAAAAAAAAGAAAAAAAAGAAGAGCATATTGTCAAGATCATACTACATGTATTCTCAACTCCAGTTAACCCAGGAGTATTAGCAGGTCCTGACGCTCTGAAGAGAGATATGGCAGGAGGGGATACCTACCCCTGGGTAGCTTATTACATTTTCCCAATTTAAAAGACTCTTCAGAATCATTTAAAATAAGTTTTATAGATCCAAAATACCATTATTCAGATTGGTCAACAGTAAAAATGTCCACTGTGTTGTTCTATGTAATTCTGCTTTTATAAAGGGGGCAAAAGACTTTCTGTTAAGTGTTTCTTCTGGCACAGCGTTCCAGAAGAGAAATGGAGAAAACACTTCACCACTGTTAGCAAGTTCAGGAAGAACAACAGAAGTTATTGTTTTAAATAGTCATCAAAGTCAAGAGATTCCATCTGATTAGTTGGTGGAGATTATGGCTCAAGAAACATTACACTGGGACAGGACGAAAGGAATAAGATGACTAGTTAATGGAAATGACACAAGGTCAAAGTTTATCCTGAGACTGCAGGATCCATCTGAAAATATATAATTCAACCAGATTCCTGAAGTTGGGGTGCAAGCTGAATAAGGGGAGGTCTTCTTATCCTTTTCAACTATAATTTCCCATTCTTCCCATGCTAATTTTTATTAATTTGTCATTTGGCTAGAGTATATCTTCAAATAATTTTTTTCCAAAAAGTATATGAGAGGAATATCTTATGAGCAGTTGAACTTATATTCATTCATTCATTAAAAATATTTGTTGAGGTCACCATATGGAAGTGACCATATGGGGCTATACAGCACTTACTTTCTGGTGGGAAAGATAGGCCAGTAAGTAACCTGCAATAAAGATGCTGTGCTGTGATAGACACACAGAATCCTAGGAAGTTGTATGGAGTGCCATCTAACCAGACTTATAGGCTCAAGGAATCTTCCTCAAGGAAGGAATATCTAAGCAGAGGCTAGAAGTTGAATAGGAACTAACCAGAAATCACTTGCAAAGATGTAAGAGAGCCTGGTGTTTTTGGAGACTCAAAGATAGTATGGCCACAATGCAGCATGTGAGAAGGAAAGGGCAAGAGAAGTAGCTAGAGAGGAAGGCAGGGGCCAGATAAGCCAAGAAAGAGTGTTTAGACACTCCTTAAAGGGTGTTAGGGAGCCATTGACGTGTTTTGGCAAGGAAGGAGCCTGGTTACACTGATAGATGGATAGAAGGAAAGCAAGAGTAGAATCAGGGAGATAGCCTAGCAGGCTGTGTTAGTATCCAGGTGGCAGCTGATGGTGACCTGAACTAGGAAACAGGAATCGGGGATAAAGAAAAAGGACTGAGTTTATTAGAATGTAGAAGTGCTGCAACTTATACTGGAATGTGGGGCATGAGGAAGGAGAAGGAGACAAAAAATCTTTTCTGATCTTTGGTCTAGGAAAATAAGTACATGGTGCTGCCATTCTCTGAAAGAGTGAGCCATGAAGAAGGGCAGGATTTTGAGAGGAAGTGATGAAATTCCACTTGCCTATGTTGAATTTGAAGTGCTTTTAAAATTTTTATTTTTAGCTTTTTAAAAAGTTATTAAAAAAATTTTTAATTAAAAAAATTTTTTAATTCAAGTATAGTTGATTTACAACATTGTGTTAGTGTCAGGTGTATAGCAAAGTAATTCAGTTATACATGTGTATATATCTATTCTTTTTCAGATTCTTTTCCCTTATAGAATATCACAAAATATTGAGTATGGGTTCCCTGTGCTATATAGTAGGTCCTTGTGAAGTGCTTTTAAAAATGGCTTTCTGGGGCTTCCCTGGTGGTGCAGTGGTTGAGAGTCCGCCTGCCGATGCAGGGGACACGGGTTCGTGCCCCAGTCTGGGGAGATCCCACATGCCTTGGAGTGGCTGGGCCTGTGAGCCATGGCCGCTGAGCCTGCGCGTCCGGAGCCTGCGCGTCCGGAGCCTGTGCTCTGCAACGGGAGAGGCCACAACAGTGAGAGGCCCGCGTACCACAAAAAAAAAAAAAAAAAAAAAAAAAAAAAGGCTTTCTGTTGGTTGGCTATACAATTTTGGAGTTACAGAGTTCTTTCTTCACAAAATTTAATCAACTTTATTACATTAGCCTCATGAATTAAAATTGCAAACAAGTTAAACTTTTTTTTTTTTTTTTTAGAAAAGTTAACCTTTTTATTACTTATTTTTACCAATTTTTTTCTGCCTCGTTGCTTGTAGGACTTTAATTCATCTATGTCATTTGAAAGTTTTGCCAGTACCTAGTTGTAGGTCTCTACTCATTGACTGTGGTCGTCAACTCTCACTGAGTTCTTTTATTGACGTCCTGGTTTAGCACATCCCTTCTGCTCACGTTTTCACTTTGAAACCCTTGTATAGTTAGCTTGAATCTTTGTTCTCTCTTATCTTCTTTCTCATAATCTTTGTCTTTTCCTCTGAATTTGGGGAGATTCAAGTTTTTTCTACGTTCTTTGTTAGAGCTTCTTCAGTGATTGTCTAAATTTTTATGGCCTCTGGTATGAATTTTTATTCACTAATAGTTTTCATTTCTTTGCATTTTTTCTTCATATTTCCATCTATATTTCAAATTTATCTTCCTGTATTTTCGTTCAGCCTGTAACTTCTGTTTCTATTTCATAGAGGCTATTTCTTCTGGAAACTTACTGAGGACCTCTTCAACAGGGTAAAAGTTTAAAAATTTTCCAGAAGCAGATCTTTATTAGAGGTAGGATTTTCCTCTAAGTCTTCAGGACAATGTTCCTGTGGAGAGAAACAGGCAGGATTATCCAGTCGACGACTCCATGTGCCCAGTTGCCCAGAATGGGCTCACTGGGGAAGGTAAACTCAGCTTCTCAAAGGAATGAGGTCTCCCTTCCCTCTGGCAGCTTGAATCCTGTTTCTTAAAGGGTCACTAGGAGCTTGTAGTTGGTGATGTCAGACAAACATTTGCACAGCTGGTGTATCACCCAGAGCGGTTTCTGTGTTCTGAGAGCTTATTACCTACATATAAGGTGTTCACATATTTGTACCATAAGAAAATAGACACCAAGGGGGTGGAGGCTCTCTCTCCAAAACAAACTCACAGCATGTCCAGTTGTATCGCCATGGCCCTGGTACACCTCTTAGGTATGAAGAGAACATGGCACTTCCTTTCCCTCCTTGCTGGTCCTTGGCTTGTATGTTTCCTCAATAAAACTGATCATCTACCCATACCTTGTAACAATGTATATGGTATTTGCCTTTATCTCCAACCATCTTGATTTCCTCCCGACTGTCGTCTTTTTAGCACTGAAAGTTCTTCATCCTGGGAAATCCCTCCATCTTGGGCAAACTAGGACAGTTGGTCACTCTAGCGAGGCAGATGAAGAAATGTCACATGGCTGGCATCCAATGCGGATAAAATTTGCGTGCTCTGGTTAGAGTCTTTTGGAAGTAGCAGAAACTCTGGAATGATGGTTCTACTATTAAATAGAAGCTAAAGGAAATAAGATTGCTCCTTGCCTCTTCACAAGTTTAGAAGTTGTTTTGAGCCCTACAGATCAGAAGGATGGGAGAACACAAACCACACCCTTCCCACTACTGGTCACCGTGGGGGGACTAGTATAGACCAGTCCTTTAGATCCGATACCTGCTCTTATGCCTTTGGGGGGAAAATCAGGTACATATTGAAGAGAAACTATGTTCAAATAGGAAACTGGGCTTGTTTTGAGAATTATATAAGTAACAATCAAAAGAATCTCTGAAAGTCCAGACTATCATTTAAATGATAGAACTAATAGAAACGGAATGGTTTCATCCCTGCCCTGCCCTTGAGATTTGATTCACATATGCACATAGAGGATACTTCCCCAGGACCACACATACACAGTGAAGTGCCCTCGCTGAGGAAGTAGCCATGTTCAGATAGTGTACAGTTTAGCATTGATATATGAAATTCAAGGACAGCAGAAACTCTGACTGTATGCCGTTGAGAGAATGCTGGATGGGTAGAAATGAGGAGAACCTTCTAATTGGAACCTGACCCCATCTTTACTCCTTTGACCTGGGGGTACCTAAAGGTTAGAACAATATTCTTAGGAGATATATGTCACATCTTAAAATGGAACATAGAAATAAGAGGCCTCAAAAGGCAGTGGTTTTTTCTGTTAGCTTGTTTTGTTTTTATTCTATGACAGTGAAAACAGAGACAGAAAGAGATACTCTGCTTCTGCCTTTGTTACTGCCTTTCTGAGGCTGAGTTCAAACTCCAAAGAGTCCCTCTATACAAATTTAGTCCTGTTCAAACTTAAAGAGGACTAGGGCTAGACTCTGTTTCCCAACAGCTTCAGAAAGATTTCAAGGCTTAAGTCATGGTAAATGAACCCCTCTGTCGGGATTCAGGACAAATATTGCTTGTAGTTGAGAGCCCTGGGTCACCATCTATGTGAGTGTTTGACCTTTTTGATCAGACCGAACTTGTGATTTCTTTGTCAAACTGCTTAACTGGAATGTACATTCTTAAATATCAGCCCCATGAAGGGGCACTGACACTAGCTGAGCATCCACATTATAACCTTTGTGGGAACCATTACAATTGTTTGTATTCCTGGGAGCTCCCTGCACTTCTTATGCTACAAGGATTGTGCTATTGAAGCAGAATTACTTACTTGGTGGGTATAAAGGAATTATTCTCATCATATAAGTGTAAATGCAGGCAAAGATTAAATGCCCATTATCTACCATTCAACGGTCCAGTCTGGATGGTCAAAAAATCTTGGGGTGGGGAGTGGACTTGATTTGTTTTTTTTTTTTTTTTGGTACGCGGGCCTCTCACTGTTGTGGCCTCTCTCGTTGCGGAGCACAGGGTCCGGACGCGCAGGCTCAGCGGCCATGGCTCACGGGCCTAGCCACTCCGCGGCATGTGGCATCTTCCCGGACCGGGGCACAAACCCGTGCCCCCTGCATCGGCAGGCGGATTCTCAACCACTGCGTCACCAGGGAAGCCCTGGACTTGATTTTTGACAGTGGATCACAAGGACTAAATAAAGATGTTGTCATGATTATTGAACTGATGGAAGCTGCTGTCTACACTTGGTATGTGGCTTTAAATACTGCTATTTCTCTTCATGTTTCTCTGGGAAGTAGATCAAGAGCAGTTTCTTTCACATAATAGGGTACATAGTATATCTTTATCACTCTGTTGTAAGGCTATTTGAGCTCCCTAGAAATAAGGTCTAGATCCCTAGCACTATGTGTACAGCTCACTGGGATTCACGTAGTCTGTAAATGTATGATATTTTGGTCATGGCTCCACTAAGAAAGCTGCTTTCTCTATACCGCATGCTGACCAGACAATGGTGTCCACAGACAGCTGAGCCCCGAATCAGAAGAGAATCCAAGATTCCACCTCCCAGGTGTCTCTCTTGAGGGATTCTTTGGCAGCAACTTGAAGATATTCCATAACTGTCAAGGACACATTGCTAACCTCAGAGCTGTAAGCCACAGAAATAGAGGCCTAACACCTGGCTTGCCTCTTTGGACACAGCACATCACACATGGACAGGCAGGCAGATTGAAGCAGTGCTCTTTGCAGCGTGAAGCCCTGGAAGTAGTGTAGGTCGCAGTGAAACAGTTTCTGCTCTTGGGCCCCTTATCCGCTTCAGACTTAAGAAGAAGTTACATGTATCTGTGACTCATCTCACAGATAATGGGAACAGTTGGCAATGAGATTCTGTTAGCATTTTATGGTCTTTAAATCTTTGAACTTCTAGCCTTCCCACTGCTGAAAACTTCACCCCTTTTTCTGAGCTCTGGTAGGGACAGATGGTCTCACTAAAGAAAAAAAAATATGACTCGCTGACCTGACATCCCACCTCATTCTCTCTCTGAGCCAAAGACCCATGAGGTGGGAAAATGCCAAGAAAATTCCATTATGATATAGAAATGGTATCAATACATCCAACTGAAGGTCAAATCTGGTTCTCAAGTTCTCATCCAAATTTACGAGCAAGTGGTTGTTCATCCAACAGGTATTTTGAAAGTCCCACCTGATGGCTAGACTTCCTGGTTGAGTAAAAGTCCCAGATGCAAGATTTATCTCCTGACAAGAAAGCCTTGTTCACCAATAGTACAGCTTGCCTCCAAGGCGGACAAGTCCCATGGAGTACTGCATTGGCTGACTTAGAAAATGGGTGGAATTTCAAGTGGTGCTTCTAACCATAGAATTCTCCTTCTTGGGATTGACTGAAATCAACTTGTACACAGGCTCATGAGTTATTCTTAGAGGACTTGTTGTATAATCAGGCTACTATGTCATTCAGGACTGAACTATTAAGGGCCCAAACTTACGAGATTTCTCTGTGATAACAAACTCAACAACTCAGCTCTGAGCTTCATCTGTGCACATGTCCATAAGAAGAGATCACATCCTAAATAAAACAGTTGGATGAAAAATTTACCAAACCCAAGTGCTTCTCATATCCATGGTGGCCTGCTGAATCCATGCTCAAACCCCGAATGTCACAAAACCACCATGAAGGATGGTGGTACCCATTGAAAAATTCATCTGATACATGGAAAGATCATGATGTTCCCAGGGCCTTAAAACAAAGTATATGAGTGAGATTTTCTAGTACATGACACAGGTAGCAGTTAAGGCCTTAATGGTCTGTATGCTCTTAACCAGGGAGAGGAGATCAGTAAGCTCATATTAGTAGAATATGTCCAAGGCAGTCAGGACCCACCACAAGCTCCTACATGGGAGCTTGAGATGAAAGTGACATAATAGCATACACATCAGGACCAGTTCACAAGTGGTGGGTAAACTTCACAGGACCTGAGTATAGGGAGCAATGCAGGGGTGAAGAATCTACTGGACATATTAGAGCCGTAGAGTCTCTATACCTACTCACTTTCCTCCCTTTTTCATTCCTGCCTGGACCTCTGTGGGTGACCGGGCAGATGAGGTTGCTGGTTTGGGAACAGCTTCATGGACGTAAATTTGGATGCTTTATGCTCCTGTGAGATCATCTCCATGTTATTGCCACAAGGCAGGCAAGTCTGACACTTTTTTTGTGTTGAATTTGTTGTGCTTCTACCATGTTCTTCCTCTGTGAAGTGGACATACCTCTGACATAAGGCCTTTGTAGCAAGGCTCCTCTTCTCTGTAGTGACCCTCCTTCATTTGAGAGGGTAGCCTGTTTGCATAATGATCACTCCTGTCCCCATGGAGCTCTTACTGCGGGGAAAGTTTAGATGGTCTGGACCAACCCAGAGTAGGGTTACAAGTGAACATGCCTGAGCAGGAAGATGGTGGAACTAGAGGGATGAATTATTTTCCTTCTTTCCCATTCCAGACACGAGGAGGCAATGGAGAACAGCCTTCTGTGGGTGTCACAGGCAATGGTCTGTTGTGTATGCCATCCTTAACTTGAACCGGACACGAGATTTTATCAATATTCTACTCCCTCAGATAATGGCGCAGGAGCAGATTCCATGTAACAGTGGTACAACAGCTTACCTTGGCCCTACACAATTGGGCTTCTGTCCCCTGGGCAGTTGATGTCAATGCCAAATTGATGCAGAGGGTCAACTTGAACCAGACTCAGGTTGGCAATGTGTGACCCCAAGACTGGTTTCTCTTTCTCTATGCAGTGGACAGGCCCATCTTTGCCTTTTTCTTGAACCTAATTCTGCTTATTCCTTGGGAGTTACATATGACCCTTCACAATGACCCAAGCCTTGATGACAGCAGCCACGTCCTTAGACTCTGGTTCCAATGTCAGGACTTCCATGGGAAGAACGAGGATAAAGTGTTAACCATTTTACCCAGATTTTCTTCCCAAGTGCATGATGAAACCTCTTCCAGTAACCACAGGGAGATATTGCCAATAAGACAGCCATTCTTTGTTCTGGATTATTTGTTTTAGAGGCCTGTCTAGTAAATCTGCACTCCTAAGTGCAGTGAAGAAAATTTACAGACAGACCTTAGGGCTGAAAGAGACTCAGTTCTTCTGATAAATTTTTACTGTAACCAGCCAAACAATAAAAACATTCCCTAGATTACACACACTACTATATACAAGATAGATAACCAACAAGGACCTACGGTGTAACACAGGGAACTCTACTCCATATCCTGTGTTAACCTATATGAGAAAAGAATCTGAAAAAGAATGAATGTAGTATATGTATAACTGAATCGCTTTGCTGTTCAGCTGAAACTAGCACAACATTGTAAATCAACTGTACTCCAATAAAATTTTTGAAAAATGGTACACCATTTATTATTAAAAAAAACCCCATTCCCTAGAGAAATCTTGTTTTTCCTGTTTGTTTCGTATATAAATTTTAATTTTAACATGCATTATTATAATTTCCATAACAATGACCTACTCCCCAAGTCCCTGAAAATATCCACAGCATTAATTTCCCTAACTATGCAACTCCACAATTTAAAAAAATTCTTGTTCTAGAAGTCCATGGACTATCTGTGTTCCAGGGTGAAAAAATTTTATGACACGTCCATTTAATTTGCTGTGACTCAATTGAACATCGTGTAGGATTATGTTCTGTTTAGGCAGCTCATTTAAACTTTTCTCAACTTTTGGAGAACTAGCTTAACTTCTGTCCCTTAATCAGGAGTAGCTCTATGTGAAGTTCTATTTCAGTGTTGGTTGTTCCTGAGCTGCCAGGAAAATAGACATTTTATGGTGTAAAAATAAATATAATAAGTTCCCTTATTCTAAAATGGCAGAACAGATTTTAAACAACTGTTGCACCAAATTTACTGCATGTGACACTGGGTTTGGAAAGTTTCAACACCCAGAATAATATCATGGAAACTTTTGGGCATGAAAACAAGGGATAGAATGGAAAGTACTTCCTTTCCTTCCTTGTGCAAAGAGAGATAACATTAACTCTGTGTGTTGGCAAAGAGGGGAGCAAATGTACACAGTGTTTCTGGATTTCATATAGGACCAAAAACAAAAACAAAAAATTCCTCAGGAATGCAAAAACAATTAGTTTACGAAGTTTTCCTGGCCATTCCCCAAGTTTATCAAGAAGGGTTCTGTTCACTAGCAGACAGACTCTCTCAATTACTATCACTGTTCAGATCATTAGACCATGTTTCTTGACGAGTGTCCCAGGACTTACTAGCTCTAAAGGATAGGTATTATTTGAACAAAGGGTTTCAGAGTCAAGAAATACTGTTTCAAACAAGTCTTCATGAGTATATTTATTTCAGGACCTCAGAATATGCTGATTGATATTCAGGGTAAATCAAGAGTGAACTAGAGAATGCAGTTTGGGAATGCATTTTCCAATAAAATGGTGAACCAGACATCCTAAAGATCTTCTCTTCACAAAACACATAGAAGTTCTAGATAAACTATGTAACTTAAAATGCACAGGGACTTCCTTGGTGGTGCAGTAGTTGAGTCTCCATGCTCCCAGTGCAGGGGCCTGGGTTCGATCCCTGGTCAGGGAACTAGATCCCACATGCGTGCCACAACTGAGAGTTCGCATGCCACAACTAAGGAGCTGGTGAGCTGCAGCAAAGGAGCCTGCCTGCTGCAACTAAGACCTGGTGCAACTAACTAACTAACTAGATAGATAAATAAAATAAATAAATATTAAAAAAATAAAATGCACAGCTATGCAAAATTAGGGAAATGCCTACAGGCAAAAATAAAAAGGAGGAAACCAGACCAGTAAGCTAGTGCTGAAGCCGTGTGTGAACTGGGAACATTTCCCAAAACGGGAATCGAGCATTGAGAGGCTTAATAGCTGCATGAGAGAGAGGGATTGGAACTGAGACACCTGCACCAAGCTTGGATCCTCAAATGTCTACTCTGTTAGATAAAAGGGGAAACTAGGGGGGGAAATTCATTAAAGAAAAAGGAGATGACAAGGAGTATTTCTATCTTGAGCTATGTTATTTATGTGGGGAGAAGTCTCACATTGTACTTCATAATAATAGGCCACCTTCATCATCTGAGAAACCACAAAGGAAGAAATTAACTTACTGTAGTTTCAGATTATGATGCTCTCATGCGTGCGCCTGGAACAAGAAATCAAAAATCCTTTCTGGAGGGACCTTTCTCCACTTACACCTTTGAATACAAGTTTAAAATTCAAAATTACAAAACACATAAAGAAACAAACTATCATGAGTTTGCAGAAACAATTAACATCAGAATTTTTTCTCCAAGGATTTCAGATATTGAAATTATTGGGTCTGAGATAAATGTGTTTAAATTACTTAAAGAAAGGAAAGAGGAAATGGAAAACATGAACAAGGATAGGTGCTTTTTAAAAAGAACAAGTAGGGCTTCCCTGGTGGCGCAGTGGTTGAGAATCTTCCTGCTAATGCAGGGGACACGGGTTCGAGCCCTGGTCTGGGAGGATCCCACATGCCGTGGAGCAGCTAGGCCCGTGAGCCACAACTACTGAGCCTGCGCATCTGGAGCCTGTGCTCCGCAACAAGAGAGGCCAGGATAGTGAGAGGCCCGCGCGCCGCGATGAAGAGTGGCCCCCGCTTGCCACAGCTGGAGAAAGCCCTCGCACAGAAACGAAGACCCAACACAGCAAAAATAAATAAATTAATTAAACCACATTAGAGAATGGCTGAAAACACTTAAAAAAAAAAAAAAAGAACAAGTAGAATTGAAAAAGAAACAGAATTTCTAGGAATAAGAAACGTTGCTATTGAAATTAAAATTCAATGTTCAGAAAAAGAAATAGACTCACAGATATAGAGAACAAACTAGTAGTTACCAGTGGGGAGAAGGAAGAGGTGAGGGACAATACAGAGGTAGGGGAGCAAGAGGTAGAAACTTTTAGGTATAAAATAAGCTACAGGGATATATTGTACAACATGGGGAATATAGCCAATATTTTATAATAACTATAAATGGAATATAACCTTTAAGAAATGTCAATCACTATGTTGTATACCTGTAACATATAATATTGTACAGCAACTATATTTCAAACAAATGCAATGTTCACATTAAGTAATAGATAAGATGTTGCTAAAAAAAATCTGTAAACTAGAAGATAAATCTGAAGAAGTCCAGATGGCAGCACAGAGAAACAGAAATATGGAGAGTTTAAAAGCAATGGTAGAGTGTGCAGATGTTACGATGTCTAATAGGAGTTCCAGAAGGAGAGAATAGAGAGAAAGAAAAGAGATAATATCTGAATAGATAATGGTAGGAAATAGTATGGAATTTAAGAAAGGCACAGATCCATAGATTTAGGAATCACAATGAACCCTAAGTATAACTAATAAAAATAAATTCATGTCTAAACCTACTGTAGTGAAACTATGAAGACAGAAAAGATCTTTTATTTTGTCAGAGGTAAAAGACAGATTCCATACAGAGAAATGTCCGTTAATCTGATAGCATGACAGCAGACTTATTTACAACACCAATGCTGGAAAACAGTGGAAAGTTGAGTGGAATGCTGGGGAAAAGTAACTGTCAACATAGAATTTGATATTCATCAAACTATCCCCTAAGAAATAAAGACAATTTCAGACACACAAAAACTAGGAATTTGCCACCAACAGACTTTCACTAAAAGGAATTTTTAGTTCTTTTTCACTAAAAGATTGCCCTTTAGGAAAAGAAAAGGAGAAAGTTCTGAGATATAAGAAGGAATGGTGAGCAAAAAGATTATTTGCAAAAGGTGATAAATCTAAACAAACTTTTACGTATAAAACTAATATTTGAAATATATATTTGTTATATAGATAACATTATATATTATGTAATAGATATACATAATAATATTATTATGTAGATAATAAAACAAGACAGAATCAAAACACTGGACAAAAATAATCTGTAAACTGGAACAGAAGTGTTTGGAGTTAGAGAGAATGCAGTTTCTCAAATTTATACGAGCACATATTCCTAATTTGCAAGCAGCTTGTGGAATTTATGTTACTAAGGAATGTATTGTACTTGGTGTTTGGCTTGGCAGATATGGTGCAACAGAAGCAAGCCTGTTAACATCCTGGATCTTATTATTGCGTACATGCTGTGTTCCAGGCACTGGAATTCATTTAATCTCGTTTAATCCTCATCACCCTATGAGTTACAAACTATCATTATCTCCATTTTGCAGATGAAGAATCTAAGTATCAGGACCTCATCCAAAGCCACACAGCTAATAAGTAGTAGGGCTGAGATCAGAACCTGGGTAGTTTTCCTCTAGAACTCACACTATTAACCAGAGGGCTTATTAGTTTTTTCTATTCCTAAAGCACATGCTGTGTCCATTCTTCCTTAGGGAAATGTGGTACAGAGTGGTACCCTTCATCTGGTATGAATGTGTTAAGGATGTGAAGAGGAAAAAACAGACCAGAATGATTCTTTGCTATTGGCCCACGAGGAAGGTATCATGCTTTGTGCTAGAAAGTGATGGCTGGAGAGAGAGTGAGGAAGCGTAGAGGCAGAAAGGACCAAGATCAACATGGTCCCTGTTTAAAGGAAATTATCTAGTTGGAGGCACTTAGATTGATAATTAGTTCTTGCATGCATTCAATAAATACTCATCAAACACCAGAGAGGCAATGCCCCTAGTTCATCATTAGGGAGTAGGCTCTAGAGTCAGACTCCTGGGCTTGAACTCCAACCTCACTGCAATTGTTGAGTGACATTGCATAACTTCTTCATGCCTCAGTTTCCTCATCAGTAAAAGTAAAAGGGATATTAATGGTACTTCTTTCTGGTTGACGTGAGGATTCAGTGAGGTCATATATGCAAATATCTTAGAACAATGATTAGCTTACAGTAAGTGTTCAATAATTGTAAGTTATAATCATACTACGTTTTTGGCAGTGAAGCTACATGATGATTAAGACAGTACCTGACCTCCAGGAGTTCGGAGTCTAGTACAGAGATAAGCAAATTAATCATTGTGATGTGTGTGGTATGCAAGAGGCGTGACGGGTGTGGGGTGGCGGTGGGAGCCTGCAGCAGACACATCTGAGCCATCCTAGGTGTGTGTGGTGGAGTCAGACAGCATAGGCTTTCTAGAGACATCTCTGTCTGGGCTAAGTCTTGCAGGACAGGAAGGTAGGGGGACCTGCAGTGATCCAGGCAGGGGAAGGAACAGGAGCTGAGAGAAATCGTTTCCCATCTGTAGAGTCGACAGGTTTAGCAACTAACAATACCGAATGCCCCATTTAATTTGAATTTCAGATAAAAAACAAAGAACTTTTTGGAAAAGATATGTACCATGCAAGATTTTTAATATAAATAGGCCCCAAATATTGTACAACAGCAAAAATCACTTGCTTATCTAAAAGTCAAATTTAACTGGGCCTCTTGTATTTCATCTGTCATTTTTATCTATCGACATCTAGGGAAATGAAAGGTGTTTCAGGGTAGCTGGAGAGATGGGAGAGGAAAGGGAGAGTGAGCTGAGTGAAGCTGGGAGGCATCAGAAGAAAGACCTCATGCCAGGTCAGGGGATCTGGATTTTATGCTGAAATTAATGTTGAGCCATTGCAGAGCTTTAACCACAAGGATGTGAAAACACACACAGCCTTTTTAAACATGTCATCAGGCATAATGAGGGGAGTATTAGTTTCTATTGCTGCATAAAAAATTACCCCAAACTTCATGTCTTAAAACAATAAACATGTATTATCTCACAGTTCCTGTGGTTCAAGAATTCAGAAGTGACTTAGTTGGGTGGTTCTAGCTCAGGGTTTCTTATGAGGCTGTAGTCAAGATGTCCACCAGGGTTGCAGTCATCTAAAGGCTTTATTAGGGCTGGAGGTCTTGCTTCCAAAGTGGTTCACTCACATGGTTGATAAGGCCCTACGGGCTGTTGGCAGAAAAGCTCTGTTCTTTGAAACATGGACCCTCCCTAGGACTACTTGAGCCTTCTCACAACATGGCATCTGGCTCAGTAATCCAAGAGAGAGCAAAGTGGAAGCCACATGTCTTTTATGACCTTAACTTTGCAAGTCATACAACGCCATTCCTGCAATATCCTAGCAGTCACAGAGATCATCCCTGCTTGATGCAAGTGGTATATATACAAGTAGGCAGGGATCACTGGATCATCTTGGAGGCTGGCCACCGCAAGTGGGAAGCTTAGATAGTGATGCCTATGACTTGGAAGGGGCGGAGAATGATAGAAGCATGGGATAGTGAAGAAAGGCTTGGAGGAGTAAAGATATAGGAGAGGAGGTGAGACAAAGAAAAGAGAAGGGGGGAAGGAGTGTTGGAGGGGTTTGCAGCGTGTCCACAGCAGAGAGCATGACCAAAGCCTGTACGAGAGCAGTAGATTTACCTCTTCTCCTGGACATGCTCCAAAAATGGCTTGGGGTCCTGTCTGGAAGACAGGAGGAAGCACATAAAGTGGAGAATGGAAGGGCAGTACCCAAAGCCCCAACTTTCTGAGCTCAAGATTGAAAGTTTCCATGATGAAACAGGAAGTTGACATGCTTAAGGAGAAAAAAGTGGTAATTATTCAAGAGAACAGAATCACATGTGGTTTCAGGTTTCAGTATTAATGGATAGGGAAGAAAAAACCCATAAAAGTAATCAATATACATATATATTTGAGTATATTAACAAGTTTATGGCCATATATACAACTTATATATAAGTATATAAAATATATATTTATATATACTTATATAAATAAATAAATATATAACATACCTATATATAATTTAAATATATAAAATATATTTATTTATATATACTAGTATAAATAAATGTTATATAAAATATATGCATATGTTTAAGAAGAGTCATAAACTTGTTAACGTACACAAAGGCATTTTAACTGTTTTCCTTTAAGAAAAGCTCTGGTAGAAACGAATCTGTAAGAAGAGCGCCCTCTGCTGCCACTTACACAAAATAGATTTTCTGTTTAGCAATACCAAGAAAAATATGTTAAAAGGCTCTTAGGCTTATCTGCCTGCTGTCTCTAACAAAAAATAAAATTATATTTAAAAAATGACTTAACATTTAAATAAATAATACCTCTGCCTCTTCAAATATCCTTAAGATTTTTTTTTCTGTCTTGTAGAAGGCCATGTTGCTACATCTTTCAATTTGATTTTATTCTTTCAGCGGTAACTATAATGCAAATAAAACTGAGACACAGAGACATCGGATAACTATGCAGTATGCAATTAGAAACATTTCTTCTAAACTCTTAACTAAATAAAGTAAATCCTTCTCCAGGTGCGCAAATTCGTAGGTGAGAAGTCACAATTTCCCCATCAGGAGTAGTTCATCATAGTAGGCAGGAGGAGATGTCTTTATTTATTCCAGAGCAGTCAGGAAAGGTAAAGGCACTGACTTTTACAACCTGCTCAGCTGACTATTTCTGGGGATAGTAGTAAGGGGGTGGGGGAGGGCAGATCTATAACAATTCCACGGCAGCAACGACTCAAGAAAAGAAAGGATGCATTTGCTCGGCATTCTGTACTAAGCTGTAATTTTTTTTTTTTTTTTGCGGTACGCGGGCCTCTCACTGTTGTGGCCTCAGAGCACAGGCTCCGGACGCGCAGGCTCAGCGGCCATGGCTCACGGGTCCAGCCGCTCCGCGGCACGTGGGATCTTCCCGGACCGGGGCACGAACCAGTGTCCCCTGCATCGGCAGGCAGACTCTCAACCACTGCACCACCAGGGAAGCCCTAAGTTGTATTTTGAAATGGATTGGCCCTAGATGCTGACTGCCCACCCACACCTGACCCATCTGGGCAAACTAAATATAGACATGCGTGGCACCACTGCCCCCCATGTTAGCCTGGAAACTCCCATCTCTTCCATGAATTCATTCTTTCTTTCCTCTCCATAGTCTGCAGGTTCCCTGGCTCTCTTTTATGGCTTCTGGAATCAGCTTCTGAGCTCTCGCCATTCTCTATCACTACCGACTCACTGTTTAACTCAGGACTTTGTAGGTCTGTGGCACTTTGTTACAGCAGCCCTGAGAAAGGAGCACATTGTTCAGACATTCCCAGCTCTGGGGCTGCTCCCCTTCTGTGGCATGGGATGTGTTTGCTCCCCTGGGCTGCTTGCTCCAACTGTGGTTCTCAAGAGTCCATTTAACATAGTCTCCTGCAATTGGGAGCCTCACCCCAGTGGATGGGTACCCTTGGGCAGGACTTCAAAGGTTCTCTGTCCCCCATGGCTGCCCTGGCCCCAAGATGCCCTCATCCATCCTTTTTCTCTCCTGCTGACAGTGGGAGCCTTTCTCAGCACCGTAGCGCTCTCTGGCTCCCCCTCAACACTTAGTCAGCCATTGTCCACCCTTTTAGATTTCCTGGGCGGTACTCAGACACCACCCATTCAGTACCCCGTCCTCAATGTCAGGGACCACGCACCAGGTTTTCTACTGGAACCCCTCTCATTAGACCAGCGTAGAAATTAACAGGGATTCTCCCCTCCGCTGGGAATCTCTCCCAAAGAAATCTTACGAATTCTCTTCTCATCACTCTGACCTCTTTTTATATCCTTGATCTGTCTGAGGGGATCAGAAGCCTAGGAATTGCTGAGCATTTCCTTTGTGCATTTTCATGTGGGGTTGTTTCACAGTCACTCTAGTAGCTGAATTATGTACCCATACAACTTTGTTAATTGTTTCATGGTTGCTCTCTTTTCTTTGTGTAAATAGCATCATATCTCACATACTAAAACTAATATCTTTCACTCTACAGTGTGTCCTAGAGATCCTTCAATGACAGGACATATCATCTTATCTTATACTTTTGTAACTGCTATAGTGAATTCCCTAGGAAAGATTCTCCATAGTTCATTCAGTTATTATCCTAATGATGAGTATTATGGTACTTCTAAGTATTTTGCTGTTGCAAATGAGCTGAAGTCAACATTCTCATGCCGGTCTCCTTGTGCACATGTGCAATTGTTTCTCTCGGTTAGAAAAAGGTAGGTTGGATTGCTGAGTCAAAGGCTACATGCTTTAAAATGTTCAACTGATTCGGTCAACTGCTCTGTATCGTGGCTGCCTCACTTCCCATTCCCTCCATCGACGGTGTTTTGGGATAGTCTACTCCACTTTCAGCAGTCCAGGTATTCTTCTACTTCCCCATATCATGCTCCAGTTATTGTGGGTTTATACTAATATCCATTAACCAACTGGATTGATGAATTCCTTCACCTGAAAGCAGTCGACTGATGTTCAGCCTTCATTTACTCCTCCTTTTAGTGCACCTTCCAGTACAGCAGAAATTGGAAAACTTTTAAAACAAACTAGATTTTTACACTTCCCTACAGGCAAAGTACTGGGTACAAATTAGATCCTGCCAGTAAGATGCATTCATTGGAAATTTGAAGGTGGAAATGAGGTTGAGGCATCTCCTGTTACTTCAGGGACTGTTTCTGATGTTGTGTATGATTATGGAATATAGTGTTTTCACCCCTGAGAAGTGGTCCAGTGTCTAATCCCCAGATTTGTGGATGGTGAGAGCGCCAGTGACCTCTGGATACCAAGTACTTGATCCTGGATTTTATGTGCACTGACATTTTCTTGGACTCAATAGTTCCAATGGCAGCTTCTTGCTTTTCCACCTCCCTAGTTGGGACAGGTGTGAAAGCTTCCCTGGTGGCTCAGTTCTGTAGTGTTCTGAGTATCATGCTTGGAGACCTAGCCTACAGTCCAGTCCAACAGTCCTTCCACCAATTTCCTGAGCACTAATTCCTACTATTAAATCCTGTTCTGTATAAAATCCCTATGGCGGTCTCTGCTCCCTGTACCTGAATCCTGACTAATACATACTTGCTACATGGCGTCTGATTTTTTTACTTTTTATTATTTATTTATTTTATTTTTAAAATATTTATTTATTTGGTTGTACCAGGTCTCATTTACGGCTCGCGGGCTCCTCAGTTGTGACATGCAAACCCCCAGTTCCGGCATGATGTGGGATCTAGTTCCCTGACCAGGTATCGAACCCGGGCCCCCTGCATTGCGAGCACGGAGTCCTAGCCACTGTGCCACCAGGTAAGTCCCTTGTTTTTTATTTTTTAAATTAATTTTTATTGGAGTATAGCTGCTTTACAACGTTGTGTTAGTTTCTGCTGTACAGCAAAGTGAATCAGCTATACGTACACATATATCCACTCTTTTTTGGATTTCCTTCCCATTTAGGTCACTGCAGAGCACTGAGTAGAGTTCCCTGTGCTATACAGTAGGTTCTCATTAGTTATCTATTTTATACATAGTATCAATAGTGTATATATGTCAATCCCAATCTCCCAATGCATCCCACCCCCCTTTCCTCCTTGGTATCCATACGTTTTGATCTCTATGTCTGTGTCTCTATTCTGCTTTGCAGATAAGATCATCTATAACATTGTTCTAAATTCCACATATATGCATTGATATATGATGTTTGTTTTTCTCTTTCTGACTTACTTCACTCTGTATGGCAGTCTCTAGGTCCATCCACGTCTCTACAAATGACCCAATTTCATTCCTTTTTATGGCTGAGTAATATCCATTGTATATATGTACCACATCTTCTTTATCCATTCATCTATCAATGTACATTTAGGTTGCTTCCATGCCCTGGCTATTGTAAACAGTGCTGCAATGAACATTGGGGTGCATGTGTCTTTTTTAAAAATATCTTTATTGGAGTATAATTGCTTTACAATGTTGTGTTACTTTCTGCTGTACAACAAAGTGAATCAGCTATATGTATACATATATCCCCACATCCCCTCCCTCTTGAGCCTCCCTCCCACCCTCCTTATCCCACCCGTCTAGGTTGTCCCAAAGCACCGAGCTGATCTCCCTGTGCTATATGCAGCTGCTTCCCACTAGCTATCCATTTTACATTTGGTAGTGTATATAGTATATACATGTCAATGCTACTCTCTCACTTCATCCCAGCTTCCCCTTCTCTCCTGTGTTTTCAAGTCTGTTCTTATATCTGCATCTTTACTCCTGCCTTGCCACTAGGTTCATCAGTACCAAACACTCCTAGTTTATCATTCTAAGACACTCAGTCCTATACCAGACGTTTCAAAACAGCTACCATGGAAGTTCACACAGGACGCTGTGACTCCATTTTGAACTACTTAACACAGCTTAGGTTGAATCCTACAATTTTCACACAAGATGAGTAGGAATCATAACACAAAAGAAATCACATTCTAACAGAGACAGTATCATGTGGTGCGTAAAAAGAGCCCCAAGCTTCAAGTCTGTAGCCCACGCTCTGGTCTTGGCTCTGCACCTTACCAGCCCAGTGACCTTAATTAAATCCCTTACCTCTTCTGGGAACGAGTTTCCTAGACTTTAAAATAAAAGGTGCCAGATGGCTTTCAAGGCCATTTTATTTTATTTATTAATTTATTTATATTTTATTTATTTATTTTTGGCTGCGTTGGGGCTTTGTTGCTGCGCACGGGCTTTCTCTAGTTGCAGCGAGCGGGGGCTACTCTTCGTTGCGGTGTGCGGGCTTCTCATTGTGGTGGCTTCTCTTGTTGCGGAGCACGCGCTCTAGGCATGTGGGCTTCAGTAGTTGTGGCTCGCGGGCTCTAGAGCGCAGACTCAGTAGTTGTGGAGCATGGGCTTTGCTGCTCCGTGGCATGTGGGATCTTCCTGGACCAAGGCTTGAACCTGTGTCCCCTGCACTGGCAGGCAGATTCTTAACCACTGGGCCACTAGGGAAACCCTCAAGGCCATTTTAATTCAAAGACTTTATAGTCCTTTGAAATCATTATCTGAATCTAAGCATGAAATGGTTAACTACTGAATAACATCATAGCCCACTAAGTATTAAAAACCTCGCAAATGACATGTTTACTTCCCTTCCTCCTTGTTCTGCTTGTCAGTGTTAGGTATTAAGGTTTCTCTGTTCTGTCTGCTTTCTTTTGTTTTGTCTTCCATTAATAGTAAATTGACATAAAATTGCAGTTCCAGAGAATTAGAGGTGTTGCTATGGAAACAGTCTTGATTCATTGAGGTAAATATTAAGCTGTTGATGCTATTCTTTGAGGTGCTTGTAAAAAGGAAAACATAAAATAAATGTTACGGTAAGAATGACATTTTGTTTTCAGAGTCAGTGGCCCACACTTTCAAGGCTGGATCTGAAGGTATACACAGCACGTTATTGCAGGGATTTGACCCTAGGTCTAGTGACGCTCCCGACTCAGCCGCTGACATGATGTAGCAAGACTGAAATGTGGATGTTAGTCTTGTTTGCCTGCACCTGGGTTACAGAGGACTCTCAGAACTCATTGAGGTTAACACAAAATAAAAGATACCTCTACCTCAGGCTTATTGGTTGTGGCCCAAAATTGTTCCCCTTTTAGGACCCAGTGAAATGTTTCTTCCCTTTCAAACAACTACAATACAATTCACTCACTTTAAGTGTGTATTTGGTGAATTTGGATGATTGTATACCATCATTTAACTTCCACTAAAATCAGATAGAACGATTCCATCATTCTAAAAAGTTCTCTCTTGTCCCTTTTCAGCAGATTCCCTCCACCCTGATCCCCAGCCCCAGACAACCACCGATCTGCTGTCAGTATAGTTTTACCTTTAGTAGAACTTCACATAAATGGAATCATACTGTATGTAGTCTTTTGTGTTTGGTGTCTTTCACCTAAAATAATATTTTTGAAACTCATCCATGTGGTTGTGTATATTACTTCATTCCTTTTTTCTTGCTGTATAATAGTCCATAATATGGATATATCACAGTTTATTTATTCACTTACTGGCAGATAGAAATTTGGGTTGTCTCCAGTTTCTCACCATTGTAAATAATGCTGCTACCTACAAGTCTTTGTGTGGACATAAATTATATTCCTCTTGAGTAACTACCTCAGAGTAGGACTGCCAGGTGGTATGGTAAGGGTACCAAGTGTCTTAACTTTATAAGAAACCATCAAACTGTTTCCAAAGTGGCCAGACAGTTTTGCCCTCCGGCCAGCAATGTCTGAGAGTCCTACAGCCTTGCCCACAATGGGCATCACCCCCGATTTCTGTACGTGTCTTGTCGTGGACAAGCCCCAATTTGTGGACCATATTTAGAGCAGGACTGCTCCAAGCCTTTCATGGGAAGATGTCCATGATCCTAAATGGAATCTGAAAAATTGTCACAACCAGAACAACAGGATCTAATGCAAAACTCCCCTTGGATTAAGAGAATGAAAATTATGCAAGTCTAGTTCTACAGCATTTTATGGATTCTGTTTTTAATGCCAACATTGAGGTCTACCTTTTGTCTCAGAAGCACTTTGAGTTTTCTTTCTTTCCTAAAGAATGGAAAATAAACATAGTATCTACTTTTTAAAAATGGCTCACTGAGCTCCAACGTGCCTAGTCGTCTGGAAATCATGTATGCCCGTTAACCTCATCTCTGGCCTTCCTAGCAGTGCTTGGACTGATCTTGGATGAACTAAACTATAATGGTTGGATGAACAGCCAGACTCGGGAACAGAGGGAGTGATACATGTGCAAGTGGGGGTGGATGGAGCCACAGAGATGCACCTTGAGCCAGAGTAGGAAAAAAATCAAGCTGAACCCTAATTAGGAGCTGTGGAGGATAGAACATACTGACAGAGGGAGTAGTGGAAGTGACTTTTCTAACTCAGCTAAGTTTCTTAACATTTGGTGGAAGGGAGAAGGAAATACACCACTGATCTGAGATTTCAGGATAGCCTGTTGGCTATTTTATTTTCTGCCCCTTCGGAAGGCAAATTTGAGTCGCGGCACGGTGAGACGAATCAAGTGCTGCACGATTACGTGTGCAAACCCAGACTCAACAGCGCCAGGGGCACGTAGCTTCAGGGCTTATTTGTGACTGAAGAGCATATTAGAGCAGAATATTCAGAAATGCATTAAAACATACTTATCTCTAATTACTTATAGAGGGTGGGGTAGAGCTGAGTGGAGTTATTTTGCTAAATAGTGCAGAAGAAATTCTGTTAAAAGATTAATTCACTAAGGAGAGATTGTACTATTTTCAGAAAGCAAGTAACCATAAAGTACAGGAGATCCTGAGGAGATGATGAAGCTGCCGCCACTGCCAGTGGGTTATTTTTGGCTACATATTCTGGAATGGGATACAGTTATTGAAGACACACAACAAATTAGACCTGCGTTAAAACAGAGCACGGATTTTTTCACAAAAAGTAAAGTTTTAGGAAAGTTTATGGTGAAGAGTTTTTTGGGGGGATAAGAGAGGGCTCTGGGGGATAAAGGTTTGATTTGGAAACCTTCTCTTTTTTCCCTTTGCTATAATTAGCCTCAAGTTACAATGGCTGGAAGAATTAAAATATACTTATCTTTTCAGCAAAAATACCGGGATAAAAAAGCCCCAAGCTTATGAATAGTGAAGCAAAGGTGCTTTACGTATTTTACATACATTACAAATTCATTACATAATCAATGGGTCAGCAAGTATGAAGTCTCCTCTAAAGGGCTGATTCAAATGAAGTAAATAATAAGTATGAAAATAATTACTGGACTTTTGGGTTAAGAAGGAAGCTGGGCATCCCCAACATACTTTCTAAAATAATTTAAGAAATCAGTGGCAAATTGCAACTGCCCTGCAGATTAAACACATTAGTTCTCTCTGTCACATTCCAAGAGAAGTTATATTAACCTAAGTGTCTAAGTGGTTCCTCATCAGGATGGTAAGAGGTTTCCCTGCATCCCTAAGTTCCAGAGATGTGGGGTCTTTATAGATGAGCAACCATCGGTTACCTCTCTATCACAGGGACCACTCTATGAGGCAGCCAGGGCCATCTCACTCCAGACCAGCCTCCCCTCTCCACTTCTGTTCAAGGGCTGCAGTTTAACATAATGCATGCACCTGGAGGAGGACACACTTTATCATTGGCTCACCAAAGCCAGGAGCAGGAAGGTAATACAGGTGCAGATCCAGGAAAGTTCAGGGGAGTGGAGTTGCCAGTGGTTTTCATTTCTATACACTGCTTCTAGCAAACAATGAACTACAAACTACTTCAAATAATTCTGGAAGAAAGAACCCTCTAACTGGTCCAACCATTATGTAACAGACCCTAAAGTTTAAGCTGACCTTAGATTGTAATATTTTAGGATCTCATTAGTTGGTTAACCATTTGGGAAAAAAACAGACCCTCACCTCATAGGGTCTCACATCAAAACAAAATCCAGATGAACTAAAGAATTAGATGTGTATGATTTAGCTATAAAATAACTAAGAATAAGAAACATTATCTGAGTTTGAGATGGGAAAGAACTTTTCAGGCATAAAAATCAATAGAAAAATATTATAAAACAAATATTTATAATACATTTGACCATATAAAACACATATTACTTCTGTATATGTATTTTAAAAACCACTGCAAACAAAATAAAAATATAAAATTGAATAAATATTTATAAAATTATTATAGCAGTGAGCTCATGGCCTTATTATAGAAAGATTTCATGGAAGTTAACAAGAAATTAAAATTTAAATGAAATGAGCACAGGACATGAAAAGGCAATTCAAAAATTTAATTCTTATGAAAATAGCAAATAATGTATTAAGATGCCCAGCCACCCTGGTAACTAAACAAATCGAAATGAAAACAAGATTTAGGGGCTTCCCTGGTGGCGCAGTGGTTGAGAGTCTGCCTGCCAATGCAGGGGACGCGGGTTCATGCCCTGGTCTGGGAGGATCCCGCGTGCGGCGGAGTGGCTGGGCCCGTGAGCCATGGCCGCGGAGCCTGTGCTCCGCAGCGGGAGAGGCCACAGCAGTGAGAGGCCCGCGTACTGAAAAAAAAAAAAAAAAAAAAAAAGATTAAAAATAAATTACCATATGGCAGCTAATTTTTTTTAAAGATAGTATACAAATATAACTGATAAAGACCTTGTAATTATTGGGTAGAGTAATTTGGCCATAATTGTCAAAATTTACTTTACTTCAGTAAATTTTCCTCTATATTCTAATGAACTAGTCAGAAACTCAAAGATTTATATATCAAGGTATTTATCCATTAATTCATCAAATTTGAAAAGAGAAATCTTGTCTAAACTATAGTACAGCCATATAAAAATATTATTTTTAATTATTTATTTTGAATTTAATTATTAATTTAATTTTCAGAAGTGTTAATAGTTATTTAAAATTATAATTAGCACCATGAGGAATGTTCAGAGTACCATGAGCTTTCTGAGGTGTAACAAATAACTTTATTTCAAAATGAAAATAGTTTATTTTTCTGATTATAAACAATAAAATGTAAAATTAAAGTAAAAAAACAAAGCAACACAGAAGGCCCAAAGAAAAAAGTTAAAGTGAATCAAAACACCATCTCTCAGGGATGAAAGATGTTAAATTAATGAATATTCTTCCATATAGGTCTCTGTGCCTATACAGAGGCACACACCTTCATGCACAAATTTATATAATACTATTTTCATGAACTGCAGCATACTCAAGCTGAACTTAGCTTTATTTCCTTTCATTCAAGATATTTATAAACTTCTTTCCAACTCAAAATTATATGTCCCCATAATGATTTGTAATGATTGCATAGTATTCTACTTCATATTTGTCCCAAAATTTAGTTAACTAGTTTTCCATTGATGGATATTTTTAACAATTAGACAGAGTTAGGGCAATGCAGCTGTGAGCTTGTTTTTAGGGGAGAGTCTCTGTCCCCTTCTAGTCTATTTTCTTATGGTGTAAATAGAAGAACATCTTGTATGTAGGTGATAAGCTCTCAGAACATAGGCACCAAGGACTCTCAGTGATACACCAGCTGTGCAGAGGGTTGTCTGACATCACCAACTGCAAGCTCCTGGCAACCCTTTAAGAAACAGGATTCAAGCTGCCAGAGGGAAGGGAGCCCTCATTCCTTTGAGAAGCTGAGTTTACCGGCCCCAGTAAGCCCATTCCGGGGCAACTGGGTACATGGAGTCGCTGACTGGACAATCCTGCCTGTTTCTCTCCACAGGAACGTTGTCCTGAAGACTCAGAGAAAGATCCCATTTCTAATAAAGAGCTGCTTCTGGAAAGATTTTAAACTACGCAGGGGTCACTCCTGGAGCTAGAGGGCTGAGCTTGCCTTGCTTCTTCCTTTCTGATCTGGAGTTACCTTACCACAAACTCTGTGGTCTATCTGATCAGCTTGACTCAGCCTAGCTTGCAAGTTGCTTCTCGCAAAATCCTACTTTGTGTGTTGGAAGCTTAGCTTTAACTCTTACTCTCCCATTGCATTTCTGCTATTGTAATCCTAACACTTGCTAGTCCCTGCCAGGGATGCCCAACTAGGTAGAAGGTGGCATAATGCAGAAAGAAACGCACCAAGGAAAGCACATTGACATTTAAAAAAATATTTTTCTCATGGCATCCACACACAAATCCACACCCTTCAAAAAATAAACTTGCAAGATGTTTTAAAATGATTGCTATTGTTATAAAGCATTTAAGTAACAGTAGAATTCTTTAAAAACTAACCCCAGGGCTTCCCTGGTGGCGCAGTGGTTGAGAGTCTGCCCGCCGACGCAGGGGACACGGGTTCGTGCCCCGGTCCGGGAAGATCCCACATGCCGCGGAGCGGCTGGGCCTGTGAGCCATGACCGCTGAGCCTGCGCGTCCGGAGCCTGTGCTCCGCAACGGGAGAGGCCACAACAGTGAGAGGCCCGCGTACCGCAAAACAAAACAAAACAAAACAAAACAAAACTAACCCAAAATATGAGTTCCAACTTCATTTTGCTTGAAAAATTATAATGGCTTCCCAAAGCCTGCAGAGAACATATCCTGTGTGATAAGAAGACTGTTTATAATCTGACCAACTGCCCGTCTTTCTTCATTTTCTACCTTATTATGTACACTAGAGAAAAGTGCTACGATAACAAACTTCTCATCATATCTCTCAAATGGCTCAGGATATATCACCCCTTTGTGACTCAGCTCAAATGTCTGCCTTAGGGCTTCTCAACCCTGGCCGTCCATTAGCGCCACCTGGAGCACATTTAAACAATTTCTATTTATTTATATTTCATATTTTAAATTTTTAAATGGTTGTAGATATACAGAAGTTATAAAGATAGTATATAAAGTTCCTATATACCCTTCACAGCTTCCCTTAATGTTAACATCTTACATTACCAGGTACATTTACCAAAACTGAGAAATTGACATTGGCACATCAGTAAGTAAACTACAGACTTCATTTGGATTTCATCAGTTTTTCCACGAGTGTCTTCTGTCTGTTCAAAGGGCAAAACTAGGAAATCATATTGTATTTACTTGACATGTCTCTTTAGTCTCCTCTGATCTGTGAAAATCTCCGTCTTTCTTTGTTTTTCAGGATCTTCACACTAGTCAGGTATTTGGTAGAATGTCCCTCCGGTTGTCTGATGTTTTCTCATGATTGAACTGGGGTTATGGGTTTTGGGGGAGAAAACCATAGAGGCTAAGTGCCCTTCTGTTGCTTCATGTCAGGGGACACGTGATAGCAACAGGACTTATTTTTGGTGATGTTAACCCTGATCACTTTGTCAGGTGGTGTCTGACAGGTTTTTCTACTGAAAAGTTACTGTTTTTCTTGGTCCATATTGCTGAGCTGAAATAAATAGCCTGCCAGATATTTCTCCAGCAAACAAAGGTTTATTCGGGATCCGCAGAGCATTGCATTCGGGGTCTGCAACCACGTGCAAGTTCCTGCCCGGCAAGGGAAGGAGAATGCTTTTATGGGGAGGAAAAGGAAGTTGGGATAGTAAACAGAGTCCATGGCTTTTCACTGGCCCAGTCCTTGCCAGGAAAGAAGAGTCATCTTTTTTCTTCCTGCTGGTCTCCCCACTCTATTTAATTGAGACTTCTGTTCATTAATTTTTTTTTTACAATACATATTAGTTAGCGAGTCACTAAATCCAGCCTACACTCAAAAGGAAGGGAATTAAGCCTCACCCTTTGTAGGGAGAAGCATATTTTTAAAAATGTGGACATAAGTTAAATAAATATTTTGAAGGAAATACTTTGGGACTATGCAAACATCCCTTTTTTTACTTAAAGTTTTGTCTGCTGATTTTAACATTTATCTATGGATATTGCTTACAGCAATTGTTACTGTGGTGTTCTAAAGGTGATTTTCTATTTCATTTCTTCTACATTTATTAATCTGAAATTTTTCTGTAAGGAAGTTTCTACCCCCTTCCCATTTATTTAACTATTTCATTGTTATTTATCAGTGTGAACTCATGGATATTTATTTTATGCTTTGGGTTATAATCCAGTACTACCCTTATTTATTTTTTTGCTTAAATTATTCCAGCTTTGGCCATTGGGAGCTGTTTCAGGCTGGCCCCTATGTCCTTGTGACATGCTCCCCTTACTCCTATCCTCCTCTTTCTTTTAAATAACACTTCCTTATTTTCTACAAAGATGTTCCAGGGTCGTCTTATATTTTCCCTGCTTCAGGCCTGAGAATATGTCATTTCTTCAGGGAGCCCTGTTTCCTTTTATTGGAGATTGGTGTCTAGAAACTAAGACCTGGTGTTAAGTGTGTTCATTTATTGCTGGGTTATCATTGTCTCTAAGCCCTCTCAGTGGACAGAACTAGGAAACATGTGCATACTACCCCAGGAATACATACATATTTACATTTATTTATTCATGTGTCTACCTGTATATATATTAAAATAAACATAAACTCATACTAATATCTTCAATTCTAATCCAGCACCACATTCTAACCTTCCCTGGGGAACATTTTTAAATGTCTTTGTCTGGACCTCAACTCAGGCCAATTAAATCAGAAACTTGGGATGTCCTGCCTCCATTTGTTGTTTTTTTTTTGAAACTCCCCCAGAAGATTTTAATGGTTCAACCAGGATTGAGAACTACTGTCTAGGGTGGCCTTTCCCATTTGTCCTTTTGATGAAGTCCATTCAATGAGCTGGCCCCTCAGTTCAATCTTCCAGCGTCCCACAGACCATTATCTCCTTCCTCCCCAAAACTCCCACCCATCATTGCTTTGTTTCAGACGGATGTGGTATAGCCTTTAACACATGGACTGTACTTAATTCTCTAGATGTTGGTCTTAGTCAACAGACAGTGAGCCTCTTGAGGGCAGCTGATTGTACCATTATCTGCTCCCCTTCATAGTTATCGGACCGGGAGAACAAATATGGCTGCCACCAGCCCTAGGAAGGAAATCTTCACTGGTGAGATGCCCATGAACTGGATGACCTCCCCCCGGACCCTTCTCAGAGACCAAATAGATTTAGGGAGTGATTCTGCTGTAGAGGGGAAGGAGACAAGCTCAAATCAGGGATGTGATTGTTGCTACTGTAAGTCACACCGTCTTAATTGTCTGCCTGGACGTGTGCACCCTGGGAAACTCAGGTTACAGAAGTAAAACCTATGTACGTGACTGGAGATCAGAAAGACCATAGAGAAAGAGAGTTGTTATATTAAGGAGAAAGCGAAATGTTTTTCACCTCTTGTAGTTGTTGGGGTTATAAAACTCTTTTGATGAGAAATATTCTTTTTAATATTTGTCGGTAAAAGTTTCAACCTCTCCTCCCAGTGTAATGAATATATACAAACCTTCAGATGTGACACCAGCACATTCTGTTTCACCTCTAGGAGCCCAGGAAGGGGGAACTGGTGAGCAGAAAAAAGACTAATTTTAAAATGAGTGATTGAGTGATTGATGTATTACATTTATTACCTCAAAAGGGATCAGTTATCAAGGGAAACATAATTTTCTATTTAAGAAACATAATTAAATAGAAAACTAAGATAATGAGAAAGTCAACTATGAGTATTATTCAAGCTCTTGCCTATTTGGGAAAATGAGCAGTGCTACTCAGGGTACTTCTGGATCTGTAGTTGCTAGAACAAAATCAGAAAAGAAATGGGGAAAGAAGTGCATACACAGCTCATTTCTAAAAATAGAGCAACACATAATGGATGACATCTGAGGTAGTTTGCTGTTGATGTCATTAAGACAACAGAGTTTTAATTGAAATTGACACAGACATATTTCCTCTCAACCTAGGCTTTCAGCACAGGAGCTACAGGATAAATATCTATTGACTGACTGACAAGGAATCTCTCTCAAGACTAGGGTACAATTGTAATGGGAGTGGAGTAGAGTGGAAAACCATTTGACTTAATAGATAGAGGAAGTATTTGAAAATTTAAAGAGATCTCATGGGGGAAAGACATTTACCCAAAGGAAAGAATAGTTAGCAGTGGGTCATCAGGGGAAGGCTAGCAGGGGAGATGTTTCTTGATAAAGGGTCTTTCCTTTAATCATGCCATGTTATATATGCCCACTACCACCATCATCAACTCAGTTCTTAAAGAGTAGAGTCAAAGAAAATTTAACAGTCGAATGCATTGACTTATGAAGACATTCATAAACAGTTTATAGACACATACATTGTAGGAAATCTCACTTGAATACTTGAATTTTTTTTTTCACTTAAATTGTTGATGGAAATCTCCCACTGGAAATGCATGATTTCTCCAGAATTTATTTTTATAATTAAATCCTTGTGGCTATAAGCCTGGATATATATGCAGAATAATCAATATTTGAATGAACAATGAAAAAAAGCAGACAAAGGAAAAACAAGTGCCTTTTCAAGAATCCTCTATTTTGTGCATTTTTAATGATGAACGTTCCTTCAAGGAAATGCAGCAGCAAACTAAGGTTAGGAACTATGTAGGATTTATCCCAGATTCTGCATCCACCACACAGTGCTTGGTACAGAGCAAATTTTTTTTGAATGAATTTTTAACATCTAAGACACTAGGAGCAGGTTTTAAGTGAAGGCTGAATTTGTTATTCTTTTTTCACACACTGGAGCACTGAGACCCGGAGAGGTTAACTGGGTTTTTTGAAACTATTGGAAAATCAGTGATAGCACTAGGGACTGAATGCATACTTTCTACTCCTGGTCATTCACTTGTAGGAAATTACTAGCCTGATTTGCCTTTTTGGCAGGCTTTGGTCACGTCCATGGCTGACTTTTCCCTTAGTCACAGTGCCTGGGTCTCATGACACTTAAAGGCCCACAAAAAATGATTTATTATACTTTCTTTTAAAATAACTTTTTAAAAAGTTATATCAACACAGTCATAAAATATCATCTTCAACATTTTTTTAATGGAGAAAGGGGCCCACGAAGTCATAATGCTGCCCTGATCACAGCTAGCTCCTACTACATAAGTAAGGAAACAGACTGGCGTGCCCCTCTCCAGGACAACAGGCACCACCATCAGTGTAAGACAGAAGACAATTTTTAAAAATAACACCTTTCAACCAGAGTTTCTCCCCCTCCCCCAAATGCCCCATTTTAAAATTCAAGCTTATTGAGGTCTCATTTACATACAGTAAAATTCATTCTTTTTACTGTTCAGCCCTGTGAGTTTTGACAAATACATTGTTGACCTAAAAATAAATAGACTGCCAGTTATTTCTCCAGCAAAAAAATGGGTTTATTTGGGATCCACAAAAAATTGCAGTTTGGGGTCTGCAACCATGGTGAGCCATGTGCAAGTTCACAGCAAAAATGGAGAGGAGAACTCTATTATAAAGGGGAAAAGGAAGTTGGGAGGGGCTAGAGTGAACAAAGAGTCCATGGCTTTTCATTGGCTGAATTGTGATGGTCTCTCATTGGCTGAGCTCTTGCCAGGAAAGAAGAGGAAGTTTTTCTTTTTCCAGTGGCTCTGCTATCTTCATAGGGCATGAGAGCTCCCCTTTCTGGTCTCCTGACACTATTTAATTTAGGTTTCTGTTTATGAATTTTTTATGACATATACTTGTAAACCTATAGCCACTATTAAGATATAGGATATTTCCATCACCGTCAAGTGTCTGCTCATGTCTCTTTGTAGTCAGCCCCTCCCCTCTTCTCTGTCCACTGGTAAACCACTGATTTATGTCTATACAGCCTTATCTTTTCCAGAATATCATATAAATAGAATCATACAATACATAGCTTTTTGAATCTGGCTTCTTTCATATATGTATTTGAGATTCATCTACATTGTTGTGTGTATCAAAAGTTCATTCCTTTTTAGTGTCGAGTAGTATTCCCTGGTATAGATGTACAGTTTGTTTATCCACTCGCGAATGGAAAGACATTGGGGTTGTTTCCAGTTTGAGGCAATTACAAATAAAGATGCTATAAACATTCACCTATATCTGAACATCATTTTTCATTTTACTTGGGTAAATACTTAGGAGTAGAATTGCTGGATATGGAAGTAATATTGATCCCCCAAAGATGAATACATCCTAGTCTACAAAACCTATGAATATGTTATATTATATGGCCAAGAGGAATTAAGTTTGCAGATGAAAAGTAGCTAATCAGCTGACCTTAAAATAGGGAGATTACCCTGGATTATCTAGTGTGCCCAATCCACATGAGTCCTCAAAAGTGGAGAACCTTGTCTGGATGTGGTGAGTGGGAGATGTGATGAGAAAAAAAGAGTCAGAGAGATGTGATGGTCCTGGCTTTGAGGATGGAGGAAGGGGGCCATGAGCCAAGGAAAGTAGGCGGCCTGGAAAAATAGAGAAAACAGATTCTGCCCTGGAGCCTCCAGAAAGAATGCAACTTGGCTGACACATTGATTTTGGTTCAGTGAGATTCGTATTTGACTTCTGTCTTACAGAACAAATTTATATAGTTTTTGCACTACTAAGTTTGTGATAGTTTGTTACTGAAGCAACAGAAAACTAATACACTCGGTCATATAGTACATATATGTTTACCAATAAGAAAGTGACACATGGTGACCCTTGGAGGGCCATCCTTCAGCCTACCATAGTAACATTAAAACAAACAAACAGACAAACAAATAACAGAAACCCCCCAGTTTATTAGGATGACCAACTCATCCTGGTTTGTCTTAAACTTTCTTGGATTTCAGCCCTGGAAGTCTTGCATCCCGGGAGGTCCCTGAAGCCTCAGTAAACTGTGGTGGTTGCTCACCTTACTTGGTAGACACAGTAAATGTTTAATGGAATGTGTAAATTAACAGCAAATAGTCCATGAATTTACTAACTTAGAAGGAATCTTAAAATGTCATTTCTAAGAGCAGTTTTGCTTTCACGATGCAAATGCCAATATTACCAGGGAGGTCCCCACCGGTAATATCTATTCATTATCTGAGGCTTAAGGAATCCCAGAATAGGGAGAAGGGATTTCAGGTTATTTGAGGAAAAAAGGACATACATTTCCTTGACTCCTCTGGTGCAAGGATTTATGAAACTCCACAACACCATATTTGACATATGAAGGAGATGGTTTGAAAATATAATTTTAAAACACAAGACCTAAAACATGTTCGGAGATTGAAGAAAGTGAAAAAAGTTCACAAGCGGGATTGAGACCTGTGAGACAACCTGGGATTTACTTTTAGTAGATTTACTTTTATTTTACTTTTTACTTTTGATCATTTTTCTGATGATCACAGAACTCTGGGCCTCAGTTTCCTCATCTGTGATACGGGGTTAAAGACTGTCCATTCTGAACTCACAGAGTTTCTGAGAACAAACAAGGTCTCACACTGAAAATGCTGTGACAAAAGTAGAGCATCTTGAATATTTCTTGACTTCAGGAAAAATAATTAGCCTCTCCTTGGCTCGGTTTCTCCACCTATAAATGAGGGTTCATTCATTCAACAGAGATTTATTGAGTATCTTCTACGTGCCAGCACTCATTTGCCACAGGGTTACAACAGTGAATAAAACAGACAGAATTCCTTTTCTCAAAACAGTTATATTCTGGGATACGAGACAAATAAATATATGCTGGGGTGATATGTGCTAATAATAAAAGTTTTTTAAAAATAGGAAAAAGAATGGCTGGGAGGGTGCTATTTTAAAGAGCGTGGTCAGAGGCTGACATTTGAGTGAAGACTTGAGTGAAATGAAGGCAAGAACCTTCATTCCGAAGGTCTTTGTTCTGAAGACTTCTGGGACAGAGGGTTTCAGGCACAGGGACCAGCAAAGTTGCTGCAAAGGCTCTGAGGTAGGGAGTGCTTGTATTCAAAAAGCGGAAAGGAGGCCTGTGTAGCTGAAGCCGAGTGAAGCAAGAGAGGAAGTAAGAAATGAGATGAGAGGGGAAGAGAGAAGTGGGGCAAAGTACAATGGCTGTTTAAGCTGTGGAAAGAAGGGTTTTAAATTTTAACTCAACCAGATGGGAGGCAACTGGAGGGTTTGAGCAGATGAGTGACATGACTTGACATTGCTTTTAAAATGATCGATCCAGTTGCTGCAAGGAAATGGACAAAGGGAGGAGCAAAGAGACCAGATGGGAAGCTCTTGCAATCATCCTAGGGTGGACAAAGGTGGCAGAGATGGCAGTGGTGAAAAGTGGGTGGACCTGGGTTACATTTTGAAGATACAGAGAGCTTTCTGATTGATTGGCTGTGAGGAGGGATACCGAATAAAATACAGGATGCCCAGTGAAATTTGAATCTCAGATAACTAGCAAATAATGTTTCAGTGTTTAAGTGTGTCCCAAATCTCGCTTGAGCCTTACTTATGCTAAAACACTATGTATTGTTTATCTGCAATTCAAAGTTCACTGGGAATCTTGTATTTTTATTTGCTAAATATGACAACCCTAGATGTGGGCCTGAGAAAAGACAGGAATCAAGGATGACTCCCACACTTTAGCATGAAAAACCACAAGAATGGAATTGCCCCTTTTAGAGAGGGAAATATTTAGTGAGGGGAAGATATAATCTAAGTGTTCAAATTTAAACATGTTAAGATCGAAATACTTATTAAACATCCAAAGAGAAATATTGCATAGGCAATATAAATGAGTCTGGAGTTTAGGGGCGAGGTCTCAGGTGAAAGATATACTTTTAGTAGTAGTCAAGATATAGAAGGCATTTGAAGCCATAAGACTGAATGAGATCCCCTAGGAAGTGAGTATAGTTGCAGAAGAGAAGAGCCTCTGAGACTGATCCTGGGACCCACCAGTGCGCAGAGGAACCAGCCAAAGAAAGGAAAACAGATCTTTATTCATAGAACTCTTTTTTTTTTAATTTTATTTATTTATTTTCAGCTGTGTTGGGTCTCCATTGCTGCGTGCGGGCTTTCTCTAGCTGTGGTGCGTGGGCTTCTTATTGTTGTGGCTTGTCTTGTCACGGAGCACGGACTCTAGGCCCACGGGCTTCAGTAGTTGTGGCTCATGGGCTCAGTAGTTGTGGTGCATGGACTTAGTTGCTCCATGGCATGTGGGATCTTCCCGGACCAGGGATCGAACCCGTGTCCCCTGCATTGGCAGGCAGATTCTTAACCACTGTGCCACCAGGGAAGTCCTTATTCATAGGGCTCTTAATTCGTAGGTCTTAGGGGATAAATGAACACATGTAACATACTTAGAACCACCTAGGAAGTGCTTAATAAATGTGAGCCTCTATTACTTATTTATTTAACAACCTGATTCCCTAAGGATTTGAATGAGATAAGATTCATTAATTCCAGAAATATGTACTGAGTGCCTACTGTCTGCTAAACACTGATCTGGGTGCTGGGGAAATGGCAGTGACAAAATGGACAGAATTCTATGTCTTCTAGTGAGGTGAGGGAGGTACAGACAATCAACAAAATAATTAAGTAAAATATATACTATATCAGATAGAGAGGAGATTTCCACAGCTGAAAATAAAGTGCTGGGGGCAGGGATAAGGTGGAAACGTTTTTGATCTGATGTTCTTGGGAAGCATTACTTACATGGTGACATTTGAAGGTGAAGTAGAAGAGCAAATGAGGGAGTAGAATTCCTGGCAGAGGGAACAGCAAGTGCAAAGGCCCTGAGGTGGAAGCCTGCTTGATGTGCCCAAGAAGCTGGGGTGACTCGAGCAGTGTGAGTGAAGGGGAAGAGTAGCAGGCAATGAGGTCTGGGCAGGGGGGCCTTGCAGGTCCTGTGGGGCCTTATAAGTCATCGTCCTGACTTTGGCTTTTACTCCCAGAGAGACAGGAGTGGGTGGAGGTTTAATTGACCTCCACCTGCCTCCCATTTTATAAGAATTTTTGTTAAGCCAAATTTTCCTGTGAGGAAACACTAAAAACAGAATGCTAGTTATATTCAAAGTCACTAAAAGCAAACAATTGGGTGCAATTTGTAACGACTTGGCCTTAGGAATTTAAAAATTCGTTCATTCTTGGGACTTGCTGGCAGTCCAGTAATTAAGACTCCACGTTCCCAATGCAGGGGGCGTGGGTTCAATCCCTGGTTGGGGAACTAAGATCGCGCATGGTGAGGCCAAAAAGAAGAAAAATAAATTCATTCATTCAACAAGCATTTTTTGATCACAGGAAATAAAAACAGGCACTATGACACTGATAAAAGTGATGACACCAAGCCTAAATGTGTAGTATTTATGTAACAAATATAATGCCCTGTCCTGGATTAATGTCAGTTTAAAGAAGTGCTGCCCAAGTAGGAATTCCAATGGCCTCATTTTACAGATAAGGAAATTGAGGCCAGAAATGTTAGGCAGCTTCCCCAAGGTCAGATGGTGGAGAAAGTGGTGCTACAGAGGGGTCTACAAACCACGGGCTGCCTCCTCTTTTCTTCTTGAACCTCTGTTGGCACAGGATATGGTATTGGGTAAAGTAATACGGTTCAGCTAAAAAAGTGCAGGCAGATTCCCATGATGTTCTGCTATTCAATAAAAGAGCTGGTGGTGAAAAGGCCATCCCCTCCCTTCTTCCCTTTGCCTGTATCAAAATGCAGAAAGTGGTCTCTGTAGAAATTCAAGCCCATTGTTACTGCTGCGCTGAGCCATTCAGCTGCGTGGGTCAGTGCAACTCAAGGAGTGTCTCATTGAGGTGCAGGCATCATGGAAAAGCTGCCCAGCCCGGGACAAGGGATTTAATTTGCTGGCCTCATTTTTTATATCCTGAAAATGAAAGATGCAAAGGGATGATCTCTGAGGTCTCTTCTAGCTTGGAAATTTTAAGATTCCGATGGGAGAGCTGCTTGGGATTTAGTGCATAAAGGAGACATAGGTGGAGGAAAATGTGCCTCCTCTATTCTTTATTTTCTATGTGGCTAAAGCTGGTACCTGAAATGTAAGTAACCTGTGTCTTCTGACCCTTTAAAAAAATCTTTCTCTCTCTTTCTATTTAACCTTCCTCCTTTTTAATGTCTTTTGTTTTCTCTGATTCACAGTCAACTTTGGGTTTCTATGACCCTTTAAAAGACTTGAGCCAACCTTTCTTGTAAACTGTTGGGGGCGTGGGAAGAAAGGAAGAAAAAAGTTCTTGTTTCCAGGTACACCGTCTCAGAGCAGCATCTGTCCTCAATTTGGACAAAGCAAATGAAAGGGGAAAGGAGGTCTTATTGATTGGAAGAAAACAGAGACGGCAAAGCACAGAAGCTTCTCTTTGGCCAGCCTCGCAATTGTGTTCCCCCTTCTTTGCTGTCCTCCCAAGGGCTACACCCCACACTCCCACCGAGGTTCTCATGACATTGACAGTTTAGCTGGAAAACCAAGTCCCACTCCTGGGGGGATTTCTTGCTGCCTTCCCACCGACTGTCTATCCTGTAGCCTGGGAGGGCTGTCAGCACACAGAGAGAACAAGGCAAGGCCAGGACAGCAGGTGCCCGGCGACTGCCTGCTCCCAGCAGCCCCTTGTGGCCAGGTGTGGCCAGCCAGCCTGTGAAACAAGAGACAATCCAGTCCCCGCAGACTCTCGGCCACCCCGACTCATTACTGTGTAACTAGGGCACTGGGGCTTTCTGGGGCCTGCTGCAAACATTCTTGCGCACAGAGACTGTCTCTTCCTCGAGTGGGGCTGAAAAGATGGATGCTGTGGGCTTTTGTTCTCTCCTTGCTTCTCCTTCTCCTCTTCTCTCTCTTTCTCTGCCACTTCTGAACATGGAGGGTTTACCCAAGAGTGACGCAAGCGTTCCCAACTAGCTGTTGACACACCAGGTAGACACACCTGTCTCAATGACTCCTCAATATAAACACCCAGTGCTCATTGCCTAGGGGACTGGATGAGGTGTGAGACATTTTCTTTATGCTCCTTCCTGCAAAGACTTTTTTTGGGGACTTCATGAGTCAGTTGGATTATTGTGTTTGGATTCTCTCTCTTGCTTTCTGTCTGATACTCTAGTGAGGTGTTGGAGGGCTTTGTTTCAAATATCATACTTAATCTGAAGTGATGCACGGTGGGATTGTTACTAAATCAGGACTCAATTTCACAGGGATTTAGAAAAAAAGAAAGTCAGCCAGTAACCTCCACGGAATGACATACAAAAGTCTTCTCTAAGACCCTTCTCCTCACTAAGGTAGGGAGTCCTAAAAAACTTAGAGCCCCAGAGAAGTTCATCTGCAAGGACTTTTTCACATGACCAACAATGAATCTCTTTTCCAAGTAAAGCCACAGAGCCGGGCCCCAGTGCTGTACTTTTTTGACACAGGTACAATGAGGAAGACTTCTCTTCCCTCACAGTGGGAGAGGGTATAGTGGTGAATATGCACTGGGAGCCCAGTAGGGCTTGCTGCAATCCTGGGTGGGAGAAACAACCATTTCTGCTGTCTCCCCAGGGCTGGGCCTGTAAGCATCACTTTTTTTTTTTTTTTTTTTTTTGACTGCTTTGGGTCTTTGTTGCTGCGCGTCGACTTTCTCTAGTTGCGGTGAGCTGGGGCTACTCTTAGTTTTGGTACACTGGCTTCTCACTGCGGTGGCTCCTCTTGTTGCAGAGCACGGGCTCTAGGTGCCCAGGCTTCAGTAGTTGCAGCATGTGGGCTCATTATTTGTGGCTCGATGGTTCTAGAGCGCAGGGTCAGTAGTTGTGGCGCATGGGCTTAGTTGCTCCGCGGCATGTGGCATCTTCCCGGACCAGGGCTCGAACCCATGTCTCCTGCATTGGCAGGCGGATTCCTAACCACTGGGCCACAAGGGAAGTCCCCAGCATCACTTTTTTGGCAGCTGCACAGAACGCTGCTTCTCCACACAGCTATGGAGAGACAGGCCCTCAAGGCAAAGGCCCTGGAGAGACCATGATGACAACTAGAAAGTGTACAGTGTCCACCCTCAACCTCTTCTCCTCAGGCCGGTCCCCAAGAGCAGTGCATCTTGGGTTTAGTTCAATGACCGCTGTGACCTTGGACTCCACCAGCACATGGGGTGAGGGTCTCCTGAAGTGGCCTCTAGTTTTCTTTGTGTGGATTTACATGAGATACTTCTGCTGTTTCAATTTAATAAATTTTAATGAGATTTCTTAAAAAAACGCCAATCTTTTTTTTTGAAGAAGAGGAGGTTTGTTATTTTGTAGTAAAACTTCATATTTAATTGAACACAATGGTAGAGATGGTATATTCTTTTACCATTGATGAAAAAAATGAATTTAACACAATTCTGGGAACAGAAATGTAAATACTCCTCTGTCTTGAAAACTAAAGAATTAGGCGAAGTATGTCTTTATTATAATCAGAAGTGGATCTTATAAAGTTCTATAGAAATAGAAAGCCACATATCTAAAATGTGCCTAAACATTCAACCTTAAATTTATGAAATCTTCCTCTTCTAAATTAAAAATCTACTAAGTCTAAACTAAAAAAAAAAAAAAACAAAAAAAACTATAAACTAAAAAGTCTACTTAAAATCGTGGAAAAGCCAATATCACCCCTACTAAATTCTGGTGTGCAAATCCTGTAAACCACATCTATGCAGCTTTGTAGTTTCCTTGGTGTGTTATGGAGAAGGTCTTGGTTTTGGTGTCAAGGGAGGGTTAGGATCCCTGCCCCACATGGTACTTAATCTCTTGGTGCCTCACCGGGAGAGATTATAACGCCTACAACACAAGATGGCTGTCAGGACTCAATAAGGCGATGACAAATAGCATCTTGCTTGGCTGAGTACCTGCTGCCACGTGAGTGAACAAGATCTTTACCTTCCCTTCCCTTGTTGACCTTTGACACTGGGAAGAACCCTGGGAGGCAGACCTTACTCCAATGAACCACTAGATGGCACTATTTGGAGACGCCTTCATCTACCACCTAAAAGCATCAGAATTTATTAATACCACCATCCCAACTCCTCAATGTTTACCTAAGTGTTGGTGATCCCATCACTAGGTTCTGTACCTCCTAACTTAAGCCCAGTCATTGAGGGATGAATTACTTCGACTGATACTACTCTATTAGCCAGGCACATACTCCATCTAGACCTGTAGTATGGAATGTAGTCCATGGAAAGAGTGAGGTAGAAAGAAGAGGAAAGAAAGACAAGGAGAGTGAAAGAGAAGCAAAAAAGAAAGGTCAAGAGGGAAAGAGAGAGACAGAGACAGAGAGGCAGAGAAAGAGAGAGGGACAGAGAGAGGCAAAGGACAGAACAAGAACCTGGGAGAAGGAAAGGGGAAGTGATTCACATTTGACTGAAAAGGGGAGGGCTTTATTTTTGTTTCACATGCTGTGAAGCCAAAAGAGATGCCTCCTCTCCTTTGTAGGCCAAGAGGCTTTGAGGGCTGTGTCCAGGGAGCAGCCTCTGAATGCTGAGCCATACACACCTGGGCCAAGACTGAACCCACACCCGGTTACTTTTCAACTGTCAGAGATATCTTCTCCTCCCTGAGTTGCAGTGGTGGGATAAGTGAGAACATAGCTTAGGGTTACTAGGAAGTTTGGAGTGTGAGGGCAGGTATGCATCCATTGTTAATTCAGAATTAACTCTGTTAATTCTGAAGGAGAAGCCATTCATGAGATGTGAGAACATTTTAGGCTTAAGGTTAATTCTTCAAGACAATGAGCTGCCTGTCACTGGAAGGCAGGCAGGCTGGGGTTTTTAGGATGATGGGGGTGTGGGTGTGGGAGTCGTGCACTGAGCAAGAAGGTCTCCCAGAGTCCTGTTGTCCCCAAAACATGAAAAACAGGACTGTAGTGGTGGGACACTGACTGGCATTCTTTGCCTACATCCCATCCATTGGGTCTGAATCTGGGGCTGCAGGTGGGTACAGGGGAAAGAGGCAGCAACCATTCAAGGTAAGATATAAGTCTTCTTGCCTCTGAGGTCACTTTTGCAGGTTTCACCTCCTCTGTGCTGGGGGAGGGAGAGGAGAGGAGGGGTTGAGCGTGTACTGAGCAGTCCCTGAGACGGGAAAATCTAAAAAGGAGTCAACATGTGAACTTGCCACTTTGAGAATGCGATGCCATTGCGATATCTCACTGAATATTTGCAGTTGACTCAGCCTAAGAGCATGAAGTACATATTCTCCTGAGACTGGAGGAAAACATGCCCCCCTGTGCCAGTGCATGATTAATCAACGTGCTTCTTTGCTTCACCTTTATCCTCACCATTGATGCTATTGTTTTAGTGCATGTTCATTGCTGCTAAAGCCTGCTTAGTTGTCAATAATGAATTTTCTAGAACATTTGTTAAGGAGCTTGAAGGCAAACAGTCTGGGTTGCATCTTGGCCCAGTGGCCTTGGGTAATTGACTTGATCTCTACAAACCTCAGTTTCTCCATCTGTTAGGTGGAGCCAGGTTATCTTCATGCCTCGTAGAGCCCTGTAAGAAGTAGATGAGATAGTCTAAAAGACAGTCACTCTAGTGCCTGATACAGACTTATCAATGAAACAATTATTATAACATAGACAACTTTTCTTTTTGCATTTCTGCAATATTTCAAAAGGAGCCTTAATGAATATACCATGAACATATGAATTTATTTGCATGCTTTCTTGTAGAGGTCAATTTACTATTGATTTTGAAAGGCGATTTACAAAGCAGACACAAGAAATTATAGTGTGATAAAAACTGACTCAAGAACTACGAAAGTACAGAGTTAGTGGAAGCTGGAGCACACACCAGAAGAAGAGGAAGAACTGCTACCTCATGGCAAGAATAACCACCAAACCCTAGATAGATTAATGAGATTTGCTTTACTACACTTGCTAAGTAGCCATGCTCCCCATGAAAATATGTGTTCAGCAGGCACGTGGATACCACAATGTCTCAGTCAATTGGAACTAATAAAGGAAAACTTACTCAGATTAATAGTCTAATAATTCTTTGAGAAAAATGAATAAATTTTAAGTCCATTTCCACACTAGCTCCAACAATAAAATGTAATCTTATTTTAGCAGATCTCAAACAATGCTTTGTGATTTGACTTGGAAACTGAGTTCACATTTTTCATCTTTTGTTTCAACCAAAGGCAACTCTGGAAAATGCTTACTGGAAAATACTTGCTGGTGGCCAATCTCTAAATGGTAATCTGTCATTCAAACTTATTAATAAAGCTCTTCCCCATGCTGTCTAGACAAGCAGGACTCATTTTATTTTTAGTGTGCAGAAATTCTTTCACTGTTAAAATGTTTCAGGGACTCTCATGTGATATGTGTGGGTTTTGGCTTTCCAGCAACTTTGTTTCCTTTCACAGGACCCTTTCTTCCTTTCTTTTTTTTTTTATTAAGGTATAGTTGATATCTAACATTATATAAGCTTCAGGTGTACAACATAGTGATTCACAATTTTTAAATGTTATGTTCCACTTATAGGTATTAGAAAATATTGGCTAGATTCTCTGTGTTGTACAATATATCCTTGTTACAGGAGTTTTGGCCTTTGTGCTTGGAAGAAGTGGCAAGGGCAGGCAGGACACATGAATCTGGGTGAAAGCAATCACAAGTCCCGTTCCTCTGGTCACAATGGTTAACTCAGAGATGGTCAAATCACCTGTTCAGAGCTTGGAGATAGAATGAGACCTTTGCTGGGAATTCTGGGAAAGATTCCCATTGCCTTCTGCTGGACTGAGTGTTGAGAGATGAGAACCTGAAATTGAGCATCCCCTCCCTGAGCCTTAGAAAGGAGCTGCTCTGGAGAAGCTGAGCGAAGACATGAGGAAAAACTGGTTCCTGGTGACCTCTTTGGAGCCATCTCTTAACCTAGACTTTTTAAGTGAGACAATAACTTTTCCATGCGTTAATCCAGTTTGAGTTTGAGTTTCTATCACATGCCACCAAGAAATCAATGCTTATCACACAGGACTGTTGTGTAGATTAATGAGATAATCCAGGAGGAAGCACTCAGCACAGTGTCTGGCATAGGGGAGCTCAATGTGCCTTACCCACCTCCACCAGCCCCAGCAGCCCCAGGAGTCACTAACATGGAGTATTAGGATGCTCAAGGAAGCTTCATGAAGGGTCTGAAGGTTTAGAAAGGGCAGGGAAACGTGGAGAAGAGAGACTGGGAAGGGATGAGAATTTCGGGTAGAGGGAGTAAAAGTAGGAATGGATAATGCATACTTGGGGCATGGTGAGACAGCCAATCAACAGAATGAGAGGAAAACAGATCAGCCAGCCGGGCTGAGGCCTGGATGACTGCAGGGCCTAGGTGCTGGCTAAGGAGCTTAGACTTTGCCCTGTAAGATGCAAGGAGATATTGACCGCCTGGCTTGACCCGACAAATCAGCATTAATCTGACAAATCCCTGTGTGCTGTCAGTGATGTGGTGTGGAGGCCATTTCTGAGGCTGCTGCAGTGACGGAGGTGAGGAAGGGCAGCTGTTTCTCAGCACTGTGCACTTAGCTCTTCCATTCATGACCTGTTCTTTACAGAGGATGAAATACCAGCCTCCAAGCACCAGATGCCTATTAGCCTTTGTCCCTGAGCAAGAAGAATGGAGATTCTATGGCATTCACTTTAGCTGGCTGGATGATTATCAGTTTTCTGTTTCTGCTCTCTCACCGCGCCCTCTGACTCACCCTGCGTGCTGCTATAGGCCTGTGTTACTTTTCAGAGTTTTGTATGAAATTTCTTTTCTTCTACCCATATCTCATTTTAAGTAGTGCATGCAATTTATATTGCTTCACACTTACTTTTCCTGAGGTTGGAAATCAGTCCTGGTAGAATCTTTCTCACTAAAGCAAAGAGGAAGTAAGTCGTTAGTCGTTAATTTGGCACAAAGATTTTATGAAAATGTCAAAGATAGAGCAAAGCAAAAGGTTCCTTTTCATAACTGTGAATGTGGTGTTGTGGAATAAGTCCTGGTGAGGGTCAGGAGGCCTGAATTCTTGTCTTAGCTCTTTTGCTAACCATCCTGTGGCCTTGGACATGCTCCTTGATATTTCTGCCCCTGAGTTTTCTTATCCATTAAATGAAATGGCTCCATCTGAGGCACTCTAAATTTGCTCCCAGTTCTATAATTCGAAACATCTGTCTGGAGAGTCAGCAGTTGAATGCAGTTCTCGAACAGAATAAGGGAAAGTGAAGGCCTTTGCGCTGTGTCTGACTGAGCCCCTCAGGTGTGGTCCTTACTTGGATCCATTGTTGCAAAGTAGCCTGACGGGGACAAACTTTTAGGAAGCACTACGTTTTATTCAACTGTATTTGGACCCAGACATAAAATGGAGCCCCCATTACAGATTGTTTCCCCCATAATTAAGTAGGAGTATAGTTTAAGGAGCTTCAGTAGTCTCCCAGAGAGAACCTATGAGATGTCATGCTTAGAACAGCTCAAATTCCCTCTGCTACTTATAGGCTGGATGACTTGCAAAAATACTTAACTGATTTGATCCTTTGTTTCGTTACGTTTAACTGGAGATAGTAACACAAATCTGATGGATTTATTTTGAGGGTTAAATGAAGTATGTAAATGTGTTTAACACATACCTGATACTTAGCAAGAGCTCGAGAAGTAGTGGTAAAACTGCTAATTTCACAGGATTATTTTCTGAAGCCTTAGTTTCTCAATCATGGAACTGGGTCTAAATATTGATAGCTCCCGTTATCTCCACCCAAACTAACTAATCAAGAATGTAACTAATTTATGCAACACAGTGCCGTAGACCCTTGGTGTGTATCACAGCCTAAGATTTTCTTTAATACCTATGGCTTCTTTTTCTGCTATTTATCTTGAATTCTGGAAGACAGTTTAACCCACTATTGACTAACAGAGGGTTTACTGGTGGGTTACTACTTACAGGGAGTGCTTGAACACTTGCTGGGGTTTCGTGGTGCTACACCTGGCCCAAAGAGACAGAAGACAATTATGCTTAGAAGTTAAAATGAAAAGTGTTATGAAACTTCAAGGTACTTCCATGAAAACAGTCAAGGAAACAGAGGCTAAAGATTAATAGACAATTAGTGATTGTAGGAGCTCTTGACATCGTAAAGGTCATCATAAACAACAGCTTAGACTGGAAGAATGGACCTACAATTACATAAACTGTAGCTGGAATCATTCAATTATTTCAAGGAATGTAAGGAGGAGCAGGGAAAAACAGTTGCCAGTGTAGAATCTAAGAAATTCAGCTCCCTACGGGCAGGGCTGTAAGGACGTGCATAACCAGCTGACTCAGCTACGTCTCCCATTTCCAGGAAATGATTAGTGCCTTACACTAAATACAGTATGTGTATAGAGTACAAAGTATGTTGGCGTTATCCTTTTAATTTTTAACTTTAAAATATATCAATAGATTCTGGGTATCTCTCCATGTCAGCATATATATAATCTATCTCATTCTTTCTAAACGCTCGATAATATTCCTTTGTATTAATTTACTGTAATTTTCCTGGTTAGTCCTCTATGGACATCTGGGTTGTTTTAAAGTTTCTATATTACAAACAATACTGCAATTGCCATAATGCCCTTAGAAGATTCTATACTAATTTACACCGCTGTCTGGTTTTGGAGAATGTTTTCTTTCTCTATGTCCTCACCAGCGTGAGGAATTATCAAGTGTTTTAAATGTGTTGTGATTTATAAGTGAAACTAACGTTTTATTGTTTAATTTGCAGTTCTTTAATATTAATAAACTTGGATATCTTCTTATGTTTGTAGGATATTTGCACTTCAAATTCTGTGAGCTCCTGGTTCATGTTATTCACCCATTTTTCTTGTAGGTGTATTTATAACACTAAAAACTTGGAAATAACTAAGTTGTTTAATACATTTAATATATTTCATGCAATAGAATACTATGTAGTCATTAAAAACTATATTTTCAAAGGATTTTTAAAAGATGGAAACATTCATTATATGGTAAGTGGAATATAAAGTCATACATAAATAAAATGGAATATAAAATCATACATAATGTATCATACTTGTTTTGTTTTTAAAAATACATAGAAAAAAAAGCCTGGGAGAAAATGCCTACATATATTAATGTGATTTGGAGAGTTGAAATTATAGGTAATGTTAAAACTCTTTTCATAAATTTTATTATTTTCCAAAGTTACTACAAAGCACATTTACTCACGTGGTCAGAATGAACAAAAATGCTATAGTTTTGTGATATGACTGACGTCGAACACTTGTACTCTTCTGTGCTTCAAGGGCACTGGTGCTCAGCACCTGAGATTATTATCACAGGGGCTCTTTAAGGAAGGACGGAACCCAATCAAAAAATGGGCTGAAGATCTAAATAGACATTTCTCCAAGGAAGACACACAGATGGCCAAAAAGCACATGAAAAGATGCTCAACATCGTTAATTATTAGAGAAATGCAAATCAAACCTACAAGGAGGTATCACCTCACACCCATCAGAATGGCCATCATCAAAAAGTCTACAAACAAAAAATGCTGAAGAGGGTGTGGAGAAAAGGGAACCCTCTTACACTGTTGGTGGGGATGTAAATTGGTGCAGCCACTATTGGTGCAGCAACCTAAATGTCCATCGACAGATGAATGGATAAAGAAGATGTGGTACATATATACAATGGAACATTACTCAGTCATAAAAAAGAATGAAATAATGCCATTTGTAGCAACATGGACGGACCTAGAGATTATCATACTAAATGAAGTAAGTCAGAGAAATATCATATGATACCACCTATATGTAGGATCTAAAAAAAGATACAAATGAACTGATTTACAAAACAGAAATAGACTAACAGACATAGAAAACAAACTTATGGTTACCAAAGGGGAAAGGAGGGGGTGGGGAGGGATAAATCAGGAGTTTGGGATTAACAAATACACACACTACTATATATAAAATAGATAATCAACAAGGACCTACTGTATAGCACAGGGAACTCTACTCAATAATCTGTAATAATCTATATGGGAAAAGAATCTGGAAAAAACTAGATATGTGTATGGCTAAATCACTTTGCTGTACACCTGAAACTAGCACAATGTTGTAAATCAACTATACTCCAATATAAAATAAAAATTAAAAAAATATATAGCCACTAAAAAAAAAGGAAGGATGGAACTGTCTGTAAGATGACTGAGTGAGTAGAAAAAAGGCAGCTAACTGTCCCTGCGTCGTCCAAATGGGGTCCGTGCCACACTGGTGGGCCATAAGTGTCCTCTACCGCCCACTGACCGACAAAACCAAAAGCAAGTTCCTTGGTCTTGGTTTTGGTTTTGGTTTTGGTACTTGTGAGTGACTCAAATGTACATCCAAGGATTTCATTTTTATGTAAGATTTAGTTATGTACCACAGGTAACCTCCTGAATAAATTATTAAGGATGATTACAATTTGATATTTATAAAGGAAATTGCAGTGTTTCTAGGGCAATTCAAGTTTCCACACATTTTCCAGCTTTTCAAATCCAAATAAGTGCCTCAGCCCTCATCTTGGAAGGTCTTACCAAGGCCTTCTGGTTGTCGTCCATCCCATCTTGTTTTGCTTGGCGGTTCCTGGTTTCCCACTGGTTACCTCTGGCGTTCTTGCCATCACTCTGCAAACTGAAGATTTCTCTCCCAGCCGCTTCCTAATTCCCCAGGATCACCAAGCAAGGCTGCTGGCCTAACAGACTGAATATTGGAGGCTTCACAGTGCAGAAAAGGAAAGCTTGGGGGATGGTGACGGCATATGAGCATCATGAATACTGCCTCTCTCCTGTCCCTGGCTGGCATCTACTCTCTGCAAATCAGAGCCTCTTCTCCCATCTTTGCTCCATGGGGAGTCCCCACCCCTTGGTCCCCAGTGCTTCCTCCTACCCAGTCCGGGGACACCCTAGGAGCTCTCAGCACAACAGATGTGTATCTCTGTCCAAAGAAAGTAGCTTTTTTAACACAGAGAAGTTTTAGCCTTGTTTTGTCCAAACCACTCCTGCCCTTTCTACTTAAGTGTAAGTAGAACACCCATTAAAGTGTTTTCCCAATTAAAAAAAAAAATCTGTTCTGGACTTCCCTGGTGGCACAGTGGTTAAGAATCCGCCTGTCAGTGCAGGGGATGGGTTCGAGCCCTGGTCCAGGAAGATCCCACATGCCGCGGAGCAACTAAGCCCATGCACCACAACTATTGAACCTGTGCTCTAGAGCCTGCGAGTCACAACTACTGAAGCCCACGCACCTAGAGCCCATGCTCCGCAACAAGAGAAGCCACCGCAATGGGAAGCCCGCGCACCACAACCCAGAGTAGCCCCAGCTCACCGCAACTAGAGAAGGCCTGTGCACAGCAACAAAGACCCAACACAGCCAAAAATAAATAAATAAATAAATTTATATTAAAAAAAAGAGTTATGTTGATCTAGATGTTTCAAAAAAATAAAATCTCTTCCAAAGAAGAATTCTGCAGTCACTCAAAGTAAGGAGCATAAACAGCAAAGGGTCCTTAAAGCAGCAGGGTTTCCCCTCCTACTCTAGAGTTTGCTGAGTTCTCTCATTCACTTCTCTGTTAAAGTTGCTGCCATACAAGGCTTGTAAAGATAAAAGGCTTCTCTTGTGAGTGTGGACACCGAGATACTGTGATTTCAGCAAACTGGGGGAGAATTCTTTGTGAGCATCTTGCTGTCTTAGGTGATTGTAATTTTTGACTGATGTTTTTCTTTTTAATTATACATTACTTTTAGTTTAACTTCAAGGTTTACTTTGTTGTAGGTAGTTTAACTCAACGGTGGGTAGCGGTGAATATTTTTATCAGTAATGTTGGGGTCCATCATATTTCAATAACTTGATTTTTGAGATACCTTATATTGTGTTTCATGTAAGAATCATCTAATCCTCTACCGTTAGAGTAGATAGATAGACACATGATTGTTCTCCCTCTCATTTGTTTATATAAAACACTCCATTGTTTTCATTGATTTCCTTTCCTAAAGGATGTGGGAGTAGGTGGCCTAGAAGAGCAGGGGATCTTTTGCAAAGTCTAACAAGTTTGAGAGACACTGATGTAGGGACAAGTGATGTTAAAACTACTTAGCAATTGGTAGGGACTTCCCTGGTGGTACAGTGGGTAGGGCTCTGCACTCCCAATGCAGGGGGCCCAGGTCGGGGAACTAGATCCCACATGCATGCCGCAACTAAAGATCCTGCATGCATCAGCAAGGATCCCACATGCTGCAACTGAGACCTGGTGCAACCAAAATAAATAAACAAATAAAAATAAATCTTAAAAAAAAACTACTTAGCAATTGGTAAAACGTGGGCACAGATCAATTGGGAGGACTCTAGCTGTTAGGGTGGAGCCAAATCCTAGAGTTCGAATCCTGGGACAGAGTTAACTCTTTAGTTACTGGGTCCTGGAGAGATCCAGGGCTCCTGGGGGATGGGAGCACCTGGTAGGGTCCACAGTGGCTGTTTACCAACCAGTATGGAAGTATTTTAATATTTTAATAGTCAACGGGGTCTTATCAGTGCGTACCTGCTAAGTGTCAGTGCTGAAAGTAAAGATAGAGAATTATAGAATCCCTGAGTTGGGAGATACTGGAAGTCTCTAAAGAAATCATCTAAGTGATGCCTCCAGACAATGAATTCCTCAAAAAGCAAAGACCACGTGCTTCCCACAGTGACAGCCACACCACAGATGCTCCATGACTGATGACTGGTTCAATGAGGGAATGAGCCAGCCCTCACTGCTGTGCACTTCGCAAGTTGTCACTGGTCTTTTCTGATTATCTCAAGTGATAGGAAACTCATTATCATGCAAGGCTGCTGGTGATTTTGTTTGTGAATCCCTCCCATTTTTTGCATAGGAAAATTTTGATTTCAAATAATTTTACTCTTCTTTTGTTTTCTGATAAATGTTTACAGCAAATATCTGGACTTCTCTTTGTATATTATACATATATTAAATGTGAAATATATATTAACATTTGTCTAGTATATATATTTCTCTTCTGATTTCTGCCTCTTTTCAGAAAACCTTCTTTTCCTATCATATTCCTTAGTCTCAACATTTTCTATTCTTTATGCTTTAGCAATAGCAGATGACAATTACTAGCTGGGAGGTGGTGATGTGGATGCAAGAGGTACAGCAAAACCAAAGGGTGAAGGACAGACAGAAGGGGCATAGAAGAAACCTCACTAGCACTGAGCATTCCTTCCTGTGGCCTTAAGCTAAGATCAGCTCTCTTTGGTGGAATCATTTACATGGACCTTGAACACTGGAACTCTTCAGAGGGTGGGGCAACAATTACTGCTCTTGGAAGAGCTGACGGCTTTGACAGCCTGGAATTATTGGCACGTGAGTGTGCTGGAGAGAGCAGTCCTGCCAGAGGCCCAAGCTAATCACGACAAGGTTTATAGGGACATACAGTAGCCTTACTGTGACGGAGGGAGATGTTTATCTTGTTAAATTGCCTTTGAATCCCTTTTGGAGCTGAATTTGCAATATTCTCCATGTTTAGTATGGGTATGATTTTTATTGCTCTTGTTAATGATAATGAGAACAAAATGCAAAGTACTTAACATACATCTTTCTATTTGTTACAACACCACCAGGACGTGGACATTATTATTCTCATTTCACAGATGAAGACCACACAGGAAATAAGAAGAGCCAGTCAATAAATAGATCTAAAGTCTGTAGACCCCTCCCTCTTTACATGGATTTATGCCAAGTAACATAAAAAGCCCTGGTAGCTCTTGACCGGGGCAAGGGTGTAGGCTCGCACGCTTCCCAACTCCGGAAAGATAGAGGAAGTTTTTAAGTTTCAGATTTCCTTCTACTTTCAAAAAAGAGGAACCTTAGTATTATCTCATTTCAAGCATAGCAATGAGAAAAAGGTTCAAGAAAAGGTGCAGTTCTAAGACTGCAGGAGTAAGAAGAAAGGAAATTTTATAGCTATCTAAACACCCCCAAAACGCAGAGGACTTACATAGTCAACCTGCTGTGAAGGAATAACAGGCTCGTGTTACATTTTAGAAATGACACTGAGACTGCAAATAGTCACAGCTGCCAACAACACTGGCCTGACTTATTCGGTCATTGGAGAGATGCCCATGTGAACACACAGACACATGCATGTACACACAGGATATGTGTTTACTCAGTCCTCATTACTCATAGAATCCATATTTGTGAATTTGCCTACTTGCAAAAATTTATTTGTAATCCCTCAAATTCACACTCAGGGCACCTTGGTGTCATTCACAGACAGGCACAGAGCAGTGGAAAACTTGAGTTGCCAGACGTGCACTTTCCCCGCTGAGGCCAAAGTGACTCTCTAGCTTCCTGTCTCAGCTCTCATACTATAAACAGTGTCCTTTTCGTGGTCTCTATCATGCCATGTTACTCACATTTTTGTGCTGTTTGTTGGTGATTTCCCTAGTTCAAATGGTCTCCAAGTGTCTGCAGTGTTCCTGAGCACAGAAGGCTATGATGTGCCTTATGGAGAAAATGTGTGTTAGATGAGCTTCGTTCAGGCGTGACTTACAGTGTTGTTGGCCATGAGTTCAGTGTTAATGAAACACCAGTGTATATTAAATAAGGGGTCTTTTAGACACAAAAACAGACAAAATAAGGTTATGTATTCATCAGTTGACTTAAGCATTGCAACAAGAGACTCACAGGACCTAACTCTGTATTTCCCCTAGCATCAATGGTTCAATATTTGCCAATTCGGTATTTGTGGCACTTTTATAGGACATAACTACCATGAATAACTGTACGAATCAACTGTATGTTTATAGTGTGTTGTGCATGTGCATGTATGCATATGTGTATTTGTGTAGCGCCTCATATGCTAATTCAGTGAGGCCCTGAAATTGTAATTCTGTTATTCAGTGATAAATGATTTTTAGAGAAAACTATTACCATTCCAAAATGTACATTTTTAAAAATTAGGGCTTAAAGATCCTACAATTCATCTTTTGTTTCACTAGCAATATTTTTGATCAGCGATCATTTGATTGTACCAGCATGATAATGTTGCTTAACTACTGCTTGGAAGGGTGGGTGTATGTGGGCTAAAATTGTGAATATTATTGCAAAAATGCTTACTTGGAATACGACTGCATTCCAAGCAACATTTTCACTCCAGAAATCTGTCCAAGAGTTTGTTATCTAGTTGGTAAGTCGACTTTTGGACATAATATTCTGTTCAGATCTCTTTGGCCATGTCAACATAGTCAGTACCCTCAAACGACCACTCAAACTGAGTCAGATCTTGCCAGAGATGGGTGCTACCCTTCTGTGAAAGCCAGACCTGAATCCTCCCCAATCCACTCCCCTCCCAGCTACCACAGAGAGTGGAGCAAGATAGTTCCTGTCCATTTATTTCTCTGCAGCAGTGCCTTCCAGGAACTTCCCAGCATCTTTGGCTCTCCACATTTGACTAGATCCAGTTTCAACATATCTTGATTGTGGGAAAGAAATCAAATTTTATAAAATGGTAAAAAGCAAGGCAAAATTTTTCTTCCTTATTTGATCATCTCCATAATTGAATTAGGAAAAGCAGCCTGTATGGTGGAAAAAGCCCTAGACTGGGAAACAGGGTATTATTTTCATCGATAACGTTAATTACCTATTTTCATCGATAACGTTAATTACCTATGTCATCTAGGCAAGTGACTCAACTAGGCCTTAATGTCCTTATCTGAAAAGGTTGAAGTTGGACAAAATATCCTTTAGAGTCCCTTTTAGGTGAAAAGTTCCTACACTCTATGCTTCTAGCTGGACTGCTCAAGATAATCTTGAGGTTTCCCAGATCATTTTGTCGTTAGAAAGACTTCTAATGTGCTTTAGAGCCTGAAAATGGAAATTAATGAGTATAACACATCATATTGAATCTGACAATAGTCCCATTCAGTCCTGGTTGGCTGAAGAATATGTTAGTTTTTTCCATGTCATCTTCAGAGATTACAAATACCATTAATTTGTTAATTCATGCATTCGACACATATTATTGGGCCCCTATAATGCTGTAGCACATTGAAAACAAGATATGGTCCCCATCCTTAAGCCAAACCAAGATGTGTGCAAACCCAGTTTGATAAAAACTTGGTGCTCAAAGTAGGTTAATAATTTGATATCCTATTCTTTTAAAATACGCTCAACATTTTAAGAAATGAGAAGGGGAAATGTCAGCACCAAAGAGAAATGCTTTTCTATTTAACTCAAAGGTATAAAAGTAATTTATATTTTGCCATAAGAGAAATTGTGTATGGCAAGCTGAATTAATTGGCATCATGTTTTATAGTTATCCTAAAGATATTTTAGGAACCATAAAAACTGCTCCCAGGACTTCCCTGGCGGTCCAGTGGTTAAGACTCTGTGCTCCCAAAGCAAGGGGCATGGGTTGATCCCTGGTCGGGGAACTAAGATCCTGTATGCCTCACGGCAGTGGCCAAAAACAACAAACAAACAAAAAACACCAAAAAACCCCCCTCTTCCCTCTCCTTCCAAGCGGCTACCTCTGGCCCACTCGCCCACCGCTGCATCTTCCCCACTGGAGATTACAACCTTTGTTTTTTGTTCCATTTGATAATCAGTTATCAAATAAAATCAGAAAGTGTTTATTAAGTAACTTACTATAAGACCATGATTTCTGGGTGTCTAAATATTTATTTTATTGTTTTTGTTATTTTTGTAAGCTCTTCAACACTCTGTGAAACAAGATAAGGTAGAAATAAACTATTGGCTTAATTAACATTGTGACATTTCTATGTACCAATTTAGCTAATATTTAGTATCTGTTTATATTTAACCCTAACTAAAGGTTTTTTGTTTGTTTGTTTTAAGGTGCAGAATCTTCCAAACATACAATCTGCTACGTAAAGCACTGTATTTCCTTTTATAGATTTTATACTATCTCCTATATAAATCAATGTTTGGCAAAGCAAATCAGATTTATCTATTAGCTTACATTAAAAGTCAAGCCATTTTTGTTTGCTTATAAATTTATCTTCAATTTGGGCCTTCATTAGTCTCATTTTGGGAATTTCTCCCTTTTGTCTTTTCTGCACCTACAAGCACTATGGTGGTTCTGAATTCAAGAATATTTTTGGCAAATCTTTTGGCAGAGAATTTTGGTAATGAAAAAAACCTTCTGTCCCTAAGTCATCTGTTCTATGTATTCAAACTTCTCTTAACTTACAGTTTATTACACTGGGACATACCTAAAAATATAAGATTTTGATAAGTAATGTTCCCTGTGAATCCTGAAGTATAGAGGTTGAGATTTCACTGTAGAAATATCTATGTAAATAACTTTACTTCATGGAATCAAACTTATAAAAACCAAAATTTTTGTTAATATTCAACATGCTGTGTTTGTTGTGAAATAAACTAAGTTTTGTATAGAATAGTGGTTTTTATGACTTTTTTATTTTTTTGGCCACACTGTGAGGCTTGTGGGATTTTATCAGACCCGAGCCCTCGGCAGTGAGAGTGCAGAGCCAGCCCTAACCACTGGACCACCAGGGAATTCCCTTATCATTTAATTTTGCTAGTTAGGAAAAAAAACCACTATGGCGCTCACTGTGAATCTAAAATCTACAATTCCTCCTAGAATCTACCCAAACAGAGGGAAAATTAATACTTCTTTCAAGTTTTAATTCCCCATAGAAAGAAAATTATTTTTCTTAAGTATATTTCTAGAATTAGTCTAAGGAAAATAAAATTTTGCTAAACGATTAAACTGATTTTTTTTCTGTTTCAGCTACTCAATATTTTAAATTGAGTCCCTTAGTGATCTTGTATTATCTTAAAACTCAATCATAATTAACTTGCTTCTCCCAACTTTATAGAAGAGGGAACAATCTTATTATAAGACCTTTGCCATTCAATACTGTGTTAAAAGTAAGTTAGAGAATTAGGAAAGATAAGGCTGCCTATTACAAGCTGTTCATCTACTAAGAATGTATCTGTTCTTGGAATAGTTAAGGTGTGGCTAAAGTTTAAATGATTTGTTTACAGAAAGGATTTTTTAAATGCATAGAGTAATATTTGACCTTTACTATGTGAGTCAGCAGAGTGCAAGAGAACTTCCAGTCATGTTTTTGCTCTTCCTCAAGAACATCAGTGAATTTGGGGAGAAAATATCACTAGTACGTCCACGTATACATGTATATGCTAAGTATTTTATATTTTTATTACTTGTTACCTTATGATAAAATACCAAACAGATGTAATTTTGTTTTGCTTTGAGTTTTATTATAATATATGTGCTCAGAAATATTAAATTTTGGTGAAGAAAATAAGAATATTAAATAATTAAAACTACTCTGTATTGCTGTCAGCCAGTCATCATGCTTAGCATTTTACGTAAATCACGACTCTATTCAATCATGATGGTGATGAAGATAAGAAAGATGATGACAATGGATATCATTTGTTAAGCAGCCATTATGTACCTAGTACCTGCTAGGCACCTGAGGTATAATAGTGTACATGGGAGGCACAGTCCCTGACCTTATAGAGATAAGATTAGTGACAAGGTGTAAACAGATCAACAGTTATGATATAGAGCGGTGAGGGCTGTGTGGGAGAAGTATGGGTGTTACAGAAGCACACTGGAGGGGTGTCTGACCCACATTTTATTGAGGCATAAAGAGAAGGTATGTATCACACACACACACACACACACACACACACACACACACACACAGATATAAAAGGATGAATTGGCCACCAAAAAAAAAAAAAAAAATCCCAGAATAAAAATGAGCATGAAGAAATATCCAAAGGGTGGAATATGCATGACATTTCCAAAAGGACTGAAAAAAATGTTCAGTATGGTGGGAGCAGAGAGGACCAACATGGACAAAATAAAACATAATCAACCATGTGGATGAATGATGGGGGCAGGGGCAAGACTGTTGGCAACAAAATGAATTAGAAAGGTTGCAGTCATTTGGCAAAAACAAAACGAAAAATGATTGTCTGACACCAGGGGACTGACAATGTGAATGGATAAAATGCGATTTGATTTGAGAGACGTTTAGGATGTAGATTTGGTAGGTCTCAAAGGTGGGAGTGAGGGAGGTTGAAAGAGAAAGGGATTCTGTGGAGAGGCAGTTGGCATTTAATGAAATTCGGAACAGAGGAGTAGGAGAAGGTTTTGGAGTGAGGAAAAAGAGAGCACTTACTTTTGATGTGCTGAAGTAAATCCAGAATTTACATATGAGGAAATGAAACTGAGTGAAGTTAATAACTTCATTTGGAGTCATGACGGTCTGGCTCCAAATTCCGTTAACCACTATACTATTCTCCTTCTCAAATCTTTGTGCGAAACTCTTCTCTAGAGATATGAATTTTGACAATCTGGACTCTCAGTGCTCCTTATTTGATCCTATAGGACAGTGTCAGGATACCGGTTTCTACTTCAGCTGTTCCACTAACTTCTTGACTCTGGGCAAATCATTAACCTTTCAGAATCACTGTCTTTAAGGAAGGAGTTGGACCAGACTGGTATTTTTCAAAGGGGCTTTGGAAGTAGGAGTGGAAGGAGCTTAGAAAAGAAGAGCATGAACAAACATGTCTCCCGAGAAAAGCCTATCACCTGGAAAGGTTCCTCAAACCATAAACTCTACCTAGGTCCTTCTCCTCCCTCCTATTCTGATATTCCCCCCCAGCAAGGGCATCCCTTCCAGTTGAGATCTATGGCTTTGGCTTGTTCTGTATCCTTCAGATATGCTCAGAGAAATAAAGATTGATAACCTCCAGATAAGGTGATCTCAAAGTCTTTCATGTGCTCTTAGATATTTCAAAATTCTGTCATTGCAAATCAACTTCTTTAAAATATACAAGAGAATAGTGTTTTTGCTTGTTTTCTCACTAGGTCTTCTTTCATTCACCATATATTTACTGCGTACTTACTATGGGTCAGATCAGGCATGTAGATGCTCGCGATATAGCAGCGAATAAGACAAAGTCCTGTACTTTGGACACTCGCATTCTGGTAGGGAGGGACAGATAATGAACTTTGAAAAGCACAGGCTGAACTGTGTAGGTCCATTTATATGCAGATTTAAGAAAATAAACATAGTACCTGTATTTTCATTTTACAGATCTTAAATTAACTAACGTGGGGAAATGTTTGTGTTCAACAGGATCACAGTATGTGGAATCAAAAGAACTAGCGTTTGAGTCCTGATTCTATCCACTGTTTCAGCTTCCTGCCCTTGGGTGAGTCATTTATCAATTCCTTTGTTTTTGAGGCAGAGATAGCAGTACTCGTATTTTCGACTCAGCGGGGTGTCAGTGCCTCTAACCCTCATGTTGTTCAAGGGTAACTGTACACAGAAAATCACCAAAGCTATAGCAGTCCTAAACACTATCAAGCAACTTGATTGAACTGAAATATTTTCAGACTCTACTTCTCTACCTAACAACAGCAGAACACACATTCTTTTCAAGTGTACACAGAACATTCACCAAGAAAGACAATACTCTGGGCCATAAAGCGAACCTTAGCACACTTTGAAATGAATTGAAATCAGGACTATGATAAAATTAAACCAAAAATTAATAGCAAACTTATCTAAAAAATCCCCACATATTTAGAAATTAAACAACAGACTTCTAAATATCACATGGGACAAAAAAATGTCTCAGTGGAAATTAGAAAATATTTTGAACTGAATGACAAGAAACATGTAGCACATCAAATTTGCACAATGAAGCTAAAGCAGTTTTTAGAGAGAAATTTATAGCAAAAAATGCTTATATTAGGGGGGAAGAAAAGGTCTCAAATCAGTAATCTAATCTTCCACCTTAAATAATAAGAAAAAGCAGAGCAAACTAAGCCCAAAGCAAAGAAAGAAAAGGATAAAGATAAGAATAGAAAGTCAATGAAACTGAAAACACAAAAAACAGTAGAGGAAGTCAGCATAACCAAAAACTGGTTCTTTAAAAAGAACAATATAATTGATAAAGCTCTAGCAAGAATGGCCAAGAAAAACAGATAGAAGACACAAATTAATATACCAGAAGCTAAAGCTGGACAAAGAAGGGGTGAACATTAAATGCATAATTAGGAAATACTATAACAAAGTTATGCTCATAAATTCAACAACTTGAATGAAAAGGACCAATTCCTTGAGAGACACAAACTATCAAAGCTCACATACACAAAAATAGGTAATCTGACTAGTCATATATCTATTAAAGAAATTGAATTTGTAGTTAAAAACCTTCCAACAGGGCTTCCCTGGTGGCGCAGTGGTTGAGAGTCCGCCTGCCGATGCAGGGGACGCGGGTTCATGCCCCAGTCCGGGAAGATCCCACATGCCGTGGAGCGGCTGGGTCCGTGAGCCATGGCCGCTGACCCTGCGCGTCCGGAGCCTGTGCTCCGCAACGGGAGAGGCCACAACAGTGAGGGGCCCACATACCGCAAAAAAAAAAAAAAAAAAAAACCTTCCAACAAAGACACCTCAAGACTCATATGGCTTTTCTGGTGAATTCTACTAAAAATTTAAGGAAGAAATAATACCAATTCTACAAACGCTCTTCTAGGAAAATTGAAAAGGAGAGAGTACCTCTCTACTCATTTTATAAGGCCAATATTACCCTGATACCAAAACCAGACAAAGACACAAGAAAACTATAGACCAATAATTCTCATGAACATAGATTCAAAAATTCTCAAAAAGATTTTAGCAAGTTAAATCCAGCAACATATGCAAAAGATAACATCATGAGATAATGGGGTGGACACCAAGAAGCAAGGCTAGTTCAGCATTCCAAAATTAATGTGGATTACAGTGACTAAAGAAGACTGAAAAGGAGAAGCTACATAATTATATCAATATCTATAGAAAAATCATTTGACAAATAAAAAATATATTTATGATAGAAACTCTTAATAAACTAGGAATAGCAGCAATTTTTCTCAATATGATAACAAGCATCTAGTAAAACTTAAAGCTAAATTATACATAATTAGACATTATAAATTATATGTAGTAAATTATACATAATGGTGAAGAATAAATACTTTTGCCTTGATATGGGAATAAGATTCAAGACTGAGACAAGATGCTCACCACTCCTATTTAGCAGCATACTACTCAGTGCAATAAGGCAAGGAAAAGTAAAAGATACTGAAGTATCATTTACAATGGCCCCCAAAATGAAATATTCAGGTGTAAACAACAAAATATTTGCAGAATTTGCATGATAAAGACTACAAAACACAGATGAAAGAAATCAAAGAACTACATTTATTGTGTTTGTGTACTGAAAGACAATATTAAGATGATAATTCTCAAATTGATCTATAGATTTATTACAATCCCAATAAAAATCCCAGCAGGATTCTTTTTATCAGTAACTATTGACAATATCATTCTAAGCTTTATATAGAAAGCCAAAATAATTAGAATAGACAAAATGGTTTGGAAAAAGAAAAACCAGGTTGGAAGATTCATGTTGCTTGATCTTAAGAGTTACTATGAAGTCACAGCGATCAAGACAGTGAAGTATTTGCAAAAGGATAGACACAAAGATGAATGAACAGAATACAGAGTCCATAAATTGATCCATACAAATATGCCCAATATATTTTTTGACAAGGGTGCCAAGATAACTCACTGGAGAAACCATAGTTTTTTCAACAAATGGTACTAGAACAATTGAATATACATAGGCAAAAAATAAATTAATGAAATATAAAATTATAAAACTTTGGAAGAAAACTTTAAAGAAAATCTCTATGTCCTTGGGTTTGGCCAAAAGTTCTTAGATATGACATTAAAGGTCCAAGACATAAAAGAAAAATTTGCTACCTTGGAATTCACAAAATTAGAAACTTTTGCTCTGTGAAAGACACTGTTAAGAGAGTGGTAGATAAGATACAGACTGGGAGAAAATATCTGCAAATCATATTTCTGACAAAGGAATTATATCCATAATATATAAAAAGTTTCATAACTCAACAACAAAAAAAACCCCTAAAAACCTGGGCAAAGGTTTGAACAGACAGTTCACCAAAGAAGATATATAGATAGTAAATAAACACAAGATATGATGCTCAACGTTATTAGTCATTAGGGAAATGCAAATTAAAACCACAATATGATACCTTTACACATCTTTTTAAATGTTTAATACAAAAACAAAAACTGACAATACCAAGTCCAATACAGTACAAGGATATGGAGTATCTGGAACTCTCATACACTACTGATGGGAATGAAAATGGTACAGCTACCCTGGAAAACAGTTTGTCAGTTGCTTGTAAAGTTAAACTTGCACTTGCCATATAAGTGTAGCACTCTTACCTCTATGTATTTACCTTGGAGAAATGAAAACTTAGGTTCACACAAAAACCTGTATTCAAATCATCATAGCAGCATTATTCATAACTACAAAAACCTGCAACAACCTAAGTATCCTTAGCTGGGCAAATGGATAAAGAGGTACATCCATTAAATGAAATACTACTCAGGAATTAAAAGGAATGAATTATTGATATTCTCAACAACATTGATGCATTATGTTTATCAAATATATTATAAGTGAAAGAGGCAAGGCTCAAAAAGTTACATATTGCATGATTCCATTTATATGAAAATCTGGAAAAAACAACACTGTAGGAATAGAAATAAGATCAAAAGTTGTTTACTATGATTTAAGGGTGTGTGTGTGGCGGGGAGTGGGTTTGACTATAAAGTTGCAACACAGAGGAATTTTTGGAGTGAAGGAACTGTCTGTATCCTGACTGTGATGGTTGTTATACCATGCTATAATTTATCAAAACTCACAGAATGAATATTTTGAAATATTTTTTAAAATAATAGAGATCATAAAAGAAAAAAAATGAAATTGATTCTAAAAATATTTAGATATCTTCTCTATGTAAAAATAATTCTAAATAAAGTTCCTAACTAAAACACAGAAAATTTCAAAAAGTGGGTGAGGAATTTACAAACCATGAGGTCCTTTAGGAGAACACAACGGCTGGCGACCACTAGAGGCAGTACAGAGATGTCTAAAGCACTTTAGTCAAACCCAGAAGATAAATGGCAAATTAATCAAAACCTTCTTCCCGCCTTTGGAATTTTTCAGAGGGCACACTTGGCAATCCTGGGTTACTTCCTTTGTTCCCTCACTTGTATTGTGGGCGGCAGATAGTGGGCTGATGTGACCGCAGAAGCATTCCAAGTGGGTGCTTATAGATTTGCAATGCCCTGCCTGGGCCGGGGAGGCCCCGAATACTAGAATGGCCGGGATCCCAGGCCTCTGCTAAGGGTGACTGATGGAACAGTGGAGGGGAGCTTTCTGGGTGAGCGTGTGTCTCTGCTCAGGCTTCTAACCAGCCCACTGGTGCTTGCAGATTGGAAACCAGAAACGTGGGATGGGACAAGAAATGTAAAGAGCATAAAAATAAACTTGCTTAGTGTGGCCGAATGTCTGAGGGGCCCGGAGAGGCTGAGGGAGAGTAGAAGAGATGCCACGTGGAGAAAGATGAGGACAAAGAAAGAGGCCAAATGTCTGAGCAGATGCCAACCCATCCTTACCTCATTTTTCTCTTTTTTTATTTCATTTTTTTCTTTCTCTCTTCCTTCTTCTCCTCTCTCTTCTCTTCTCATTCTCCACCCCTACACCCCCAACCCTGTATTTTCCCTCCTCTCCTGTGCTTTTATATCTCCTTCATTCCTCTCTCTCTTCACAGTCAACTGAATAACATGTATTCAGTGAACACGGCAGAGACAAGATCAAAGGCGTGAAGGACCATTAGCTTCTGGTGGCTGCCATGACAAACTATAATAAACTTGGTGGCTTAAAACAACACAAATTTATTCCGAAGGCCAAAAGTTTGAAATCAAGGTGTTGGCAGGGCTGCAGTCCCTCTGAAGGCTGTAGGAGAGGATGCTTCCTTTCCTCTCCAGACATTCCTTGGGTTGTGGCTGCCTGACTCCATCTCTGCCCCCCTCTTCACGTGGCCTCTTCTCAGTTTTTAAGATCCTTAATTTATGAATCTGCAAAGACCTTTTTTCCAAATAAGATCATATTCATAGATTCTGAGGGTTAGGACATATCTTTTTTGGGGGGGAGGGGCACCATTTAACCCATGACAAATGAGATTCCAACCTCCAGACAACATTTGATTCTTCTGTTCTCACTCATCCAGTAAGCCATGTAGTTCTGACGATGAATTATTACTTAGCCTCACACTAGAATAGAGCAAGTAAAAAGTAAATGCAATTCATGGGTCCTGTACTTAGAGGATCAACAGTGTGGTTGGAAATTCACAATAAATCCTCCCCCCAACCCCCCACATATAAAACATAACACAAGAAAGTTAAAGAACACAATAGTTTAATAATGCCATGTAAAATATAATTAAGAGTAATCTAGTTAGAGAAACAAGACTAGCATATGTCTCATGATTAAAGAGCAATTAAACTAATAACGTGATAGAAAAACAGACAAAGGATGTGAACAGAGAGTTCATATAGAAGACATAGAAATTAAATGTTCCAAAAGATGCTCAAGCTTACTCATAAGAAAAGAAATGCAAACTAAAGCTACCTTGGATATATACTATTTCTTACCTATTATGTAGCTAAAATCCAAAAGTTTGGTAATGCTCTCCTGGTGAGGCTATGGAGAGAGTCACTTTCATACATTGCTGGTGAAGTGTAAATTGGTACAACCCTGACAGTGGCAATTTGATGATATCTCTAAAATTTATCTATAAAAATGTTGTGAAGTATATATTCTTTGATCCAGCATGCCTGCTTCTAGGATGTTCCTTTACCGAAAAATTTACACAGGTGCAAAATGATCTATGTTCAAATTATTCTATATAGCACTGTCTTAAAGAGCAAAATATTGGAAATGAGCCAGAGATTTTGCAGTAGGCGGCTGAGGAATATGAGTGTTAAAGAACGTAGAGGCTCAGTACCAGGGAAGTCATTATGGGGGGGCGGGGGTCCCATGACTCAAGCCTCCCTTCTTGGCCTTTGTCTATCATTCTTCTCAAGTAGCAATCATCTTCCATTCCAGTAAGGGTTTCTCTGCAGCCTTGCTTTCTTCCTGACCTAGTTTTTACAACTGTGTTCAGCATTTCATGCAAAGTTTTGGGAAACATTCTCATTGAGGTCCACACCTAAGGGGCATATTGAAGCCCATGCCCACTTTTATCCGGAGGCTGGTCCAGTCACGCTAACATAAACATGCAGGGCCTGGATCTATCACAGCCAATAAAACTATTCATTTGGAATAAAATAGCCTGATAAACCCTGGGTCTGTACCCTTCAGAGGAAATACAGGTACATGTACACGTACACACACACATGCACACACACACTCGCCCAATCTAAAGTCCAGCACATTAGTAATTAATTTGCCAGGAAAAGGATCATAAATTGCCCCACATCAATATGTTTATGTTTCCAGACTCTGAGTCCATCTTTCCTGGCGTAGAATCAGAGGACAATGGAAAAAGCAAATATTTGAATTCAGAAGATGCAGCTCTTTAGGACTCACTAACCATAGAACCTTGAACAATCACTTAATTTCTTTGAGATTCCATTTCTCATCAACAAAATGGGGGTCAAAGTAATATCTGCAACATTAATTAGCTTTTGATGCCTAACAAACCACCCAAAACGCAGTGGCTTAAAACAATTAATTTCATGCACAGTTCTTCAGGTCACCATTTGACCTGGCTTAACTGGGTGGCTCTGGTTTCATCTAGGCTCTCTCCTGCTTCTGCAGTGAGCAGCCAAGCCAGCTGGTCTCAGGTAGCCTCAGGAAGACAGCTTATCTCTGCTCCTGAGGTCTCTTCTCCAGTTGACTCGCCTGGACTTGTCTTAAGTTGGAGACAGCTTCTGAGAGAGAGTCAAAGCTCATAAGGCCCCTTGGAGCCTAGATTTGGTGCTATGGACCAAATTGTGTCCCCCTCCCCCAAATTCATATGTTGAAGCCCCAATCCCCAGTGTGACTGTATCTGGGGACAAGACCTATAAGGAAGTAATAAAGGTTAAATGAAATCATAAAGGTGGGGTCTTAATCTAACAGGACGTGTCCTTATAAGAAGAGGAAGAGACACCAGAGATCTCTCTCTCTTTGCACAAGCACAGAGGAAAGGCCATGTGGGGTTAAGGTGAGAAGCTCTGTAAGCCAGGAAGAGAGGTCTCACCAGACACCAACCCTGATGGTACCTTGATCTTGAACTTCTAGCCTCCAGAACTGTGAGCAAATAAATTTCTGTTGGTTAAGGCACCCAGTCTGTGGTGTTATAACAGCCCGAGCAGACTAATACAATTGGAGTTGGCAAAATATCACTTCTACCGCATTCCATTGGCCAAAGCAAGACACTAGAAATGAGCCCAAAGACAAAGCGTTAGGAAATAGACTCACATCTTGATGGGAGGAGCCGCAAAGTCCCCTATCAAAGGGTCATGGCTATAGCAGTAATAACCTAAAGCGTCTGCCACACATAGTTTTTGTATGGATCACATGAAATTACAGACATGAAGGCATGTCCTTAATCATAAAGCCCTATAGCAATGTTAACTATGGCATGCAGCCTGTCTCGCTTTGTGGCAGTTGTGACCATTTCTTAACTACCAGGTGATGTGGTTGTATAGATGTGTCTGGGTAGTACACTGTTCCCAGGGAGTTAGTAAAAGTTGCTGCCTAGTGAATGAAGTCCTATAATTCTTCTATACAAATTTTTGTGTATTTATTTTTGTCCTTTTTGAAGTCCTATAATTTTTATAATTAACCAGAGAAGTAGCATGGTTTAGGAAAGCAAGACTGTATTTTCATAGCTAGAAAAGCCTGAAAATAAGTATTTGAATGAGTATCCCACTCAGTGAGTTCAGGAACAGGAAGGTTGATGGCTAGATGAATAGTAGAAAAGAAGGATGCAAATCAGGTCGGATTTAGTGAACTTAGTCTTCCATGCTCACCACCTCCCTGAGAGACCAAGGGAAAATCGAGGCTGCTGAGTCAAAGAGGCAGCCCGCCGGGAAGGAATATCTGTGGCTACAGCATTAGACTCTTTTCTCATCGAAAGACCTGCCCATGAGTCCTGAAGACTGTGTCCAGGTTCACAAGCCTTTGCCCTGATCATCTCCCTGATCATCTCCTGTCCTTGCGCAGAGCTGCAAGCAGAAATCCTACTGACAGTTGTGGTAAAGAGAGGTTATTCTGTCAGAACAGATAGTCCGGCAAGCTGATGCTTCTGTTCCAACTGCGAACAGGTTAAATTACAGCATAGCATATTTCATCATTCTTTCATTGGTGAGGATAGACATGGCGCTCTGACTGCAGTGGAGACGTAGTGGTTCCTGGGAAGTGGATCTGTGTACCTTGAGAAGTCAAAAGGGGATAAAGGGAGAGGCTTCAGCCTCTGGAAATCTGCAAACTTGAGGAGTTAAGAGGCAGAACGTCACCCTCTGCCGGCAGTCACTCCTATGTATTGGCTTAAGTAGGCGGGTATGTTGGTCGAGAAGCAAGGGGGGTGATTTGCCCCCCGGGGTTGGGAGCATGTTTAACACCTTCAGGTCACTCACAATACCTCAGATGTAATTAACTCATCAAAACATCTTGAATGGTTCCTGAATGATCCAACGCCTGTCTCCAAACTATCATTGCTTATATTACACTGTACTGCAGTAAGATTATAAGTCGGTATAGATTAAGATCTTACTTTCTTCTGCATGCAGTTTAGTTCGCTGCCTGGTACCTAATAGGCACACTGAATAAATACAAGAATGAACGAACTCAATAAATATTTTTTCAATAAATTGATAAATCAATACAAAATAAATGAAGGACACAGTCAGGGTTTAAATTTATAAAGTATATGAAGGACTAAAAATATTGGTATCTACTTTATTTTTTGTCCCAAGGCCCTTGTACTATGTACTCAATAAATACGGGTTGATTTGCAGTGAAGTTACCTAGCCCCCAAATTAAATATTACATTACAAAAATAAGACAGCTAAGTGTCCCAATTAAAAGGTGCAATGGGCAAAATTCTACCCTTCATTCCTGAAAAGCCATAGCTCTGTGCCCCTGTAGACTGGAAAGAACTACCTTCTTCCGTCCAAAAAATTCCTAGTGCCTGTAGCCTTGGCTATACCAGGGTCAGGGGCATCTACAGCCCCCTTGTTCTCATTACAATCAGTGGGGGACTGACAGGGAACTTTCTTTCAAAACCCATGCCTGTTGGGAGCCTCACCAGGCTATATCTCCTACTCCCCCTGTGCTCCCTCTGCCTCAATCTCTCCATCTAATTCCTGAGAATTGGCTTCAGTGTAAAAGAAACTTAGAATATGTCCAAGGGTGAAGATGTGAGCGGCTTCCTTCAATCAAAACATACCCTTCTGCAAACTCAGGCTGAGAGAGATTTCTTGCAAAGAGTGGTCTGTCAGGGCTCATAGGTGTTGACATATTCCACGGAACTGACAGTGAGCTACCTAAGGCTGCCTTGGATTTCCAAGGCAAAAGTTGTCCCATGTAAAGTCCCCACCTGCAGTAATACAGCAGTGGACGGCTAGAGGGAAGCATGTGGATCATGGGGATGAAGCTGATTCCTCGTCCTTCACCATCTCTAGGATCAGAAATGCAGGGAGGATGGTCACTCCCAGGGCTTTAGAGATTTTATTGTTGACAATGTGGTGTCTCCACATCCCTAAGCCATCCTCCAGGCATTCCTGAAACTTACCATTGCATTTCCCTACTAAGCTAATTGCCTCTTCTTCCCAATTTTACTTCCCTTTTTGGGGGGTCTGACAACACCTTAAAATATATTCATCATATAATCCCAGATTCAGGGTATGTTCTTAAACATATAGATGACAGCACGGAATCCCATTCTCTTCTTTTTGTCCTCTTGGACCTGAGGTTCTTTCTTTTTCTCCATCTCCTAGATGTTCAACTGCCCTTGAGTTTTTGAAACAAAAACATGACCACAGTTTTCCAAAATGCCTCTTGGCATTCCCCAAGGAATGGAGCCTTCACATTCCAGACAGGGTTTAAAGGAAACTGCTGAAATAATTCCTTCAGGCCAATCTCAACCCATCACTCAGGAACAAGAATAAAAACAGCTGATATTACTGAGGGCTTCCTCTGGGCTATGCAGTTTATCTCTAAGAGATATGCTTTTATGTGTGCTTAGTTCAAGCAAAACACCATGAAGTGGTATTTGCATTTATTCACAAGGAAACCTGAGCTGGAGAAGGTAGATGACTCCACTCCAGTTCCATTCCACGTGGCTGCTCAAGCAGCAGCAATGTCCTCAAAAGCACTGAAAGTCTGCAAAGAAAGGGTCTATCGAAAGAGGTTCATCAAGCTCTTGGGACCTTGGAAAACCTGACCTCCAAGGCAGAGGGGAGAACATAGTGCAAGACCTGGAGCCTGCTTTGGCCGGAATAGAGGGTGTTGGAAGGGATGGCAGGGAGAGAGACACGGAGGAGTGGGCAGAGGTTGGACCCAGAGGGGTGCTTAAAGCACGTTTATTGGTTTAGGATTTTATCTGGAGGATACTGTCTCATCATACATCAGAGAGTGTTAACCAGGGGAAGGAGATACTACTGGATTAGCTTTCTATGTTAAAAAGTTTTGAAATCTAACTTTTTACAAAGTTTAGTTCAGTGGTGGGCTGGGGAACAGATTATAGTAGGGGCAGGAGTGGATACAAAGAGAGGACCAGAGAGCAGGCTGCTGCGCTGGGCCAGGGGAGAGAACTGGTGCCTTAGATTCTCTTTGTGGCAGGGAAAATGGAGAGAGGTGGACAGATTTGAAAGAGTTTATTAAAAATACAGAACAGACTGATCAATTCAATGAAGAGAGCCAGTGAGTTGGGAAGAATGAGGAACCAAGAATGACTTCTAGTTTTCTGGTTTGAGCAATTAAGAGCACTGAAGGAAGAACAGCAAGAGAAGGGGAGGAGGGCTTCCCTGGTGGCGCAGTGGTTGAGAGTCCGCCTGCCGATGCAGGGGATGCGGGTTTGTGCCCCAGTCCGGGAAGATCCCACATGCCGCAGAGCCCCTGGGCCCGTGAGCCATGGCCGCTGAGCCTGCGCGTCTGGAGCCTGTGCTCCGCGACAGGCTGGAGCCTGTGCTCCACAACAGGAGAGGCCACAACAGTGAGAGGCCCGCGTACCGCAAAAAAAAAAAAAAAAAATTAAAGTAAAATAAATCAGACAAAGACAAATACTGTATGATCTCACTTATATGTGGAATCTAAAACAAACTGAATAGAAACAGAGAACAGACTGGTGGTTGCCAGAGGGGTTGGGGGAAATGGGTGAAGGTGGTCAAAAGGTACAGACTTCCAGTTGTAAGATGAGTAAGTTCTGGGGATGTAATGTACAGCATGGTGACTGCAGTTAACAATATCGCATTGTATATTTGGAAGTTGCTAAGAGAGTAGATCTTACAAGTTCTCATCACAGGAAAAAAGACTGTGACTATGTGCGATGGTGGATGTTAACTAAAGTTACTGTGGTAACCATTGCACAATATATAAATCTATCCAACCATTATGTTGTCCACCTTAAACTAATACAATGTTATATATCAATTATATCTCAATATCGGGACCAAAAAAACACAAACAAAACAAAACTAACAAATAACAACAACAAAAATGAAAGCATGGCAGGTTGTATAACTCAAATAGGTTCACAGACAGTAAATGGAAAAGCCAGGATTTAAATCTAACTCATCTGACTTTAGAACCCTCTGTCTTAACTACTATATTACTTCACGTCTCCTGCAAGAAATTTAAGTCCTCATTCGCTCAACAAATATTTAATGAGTACTACGTGCTAGGCGCTGCGCTGGCCACAGCAGAGCCAGCATAAATTAGAGTCCCTCGCCTTTAAGAGTTTACCATCTGGTGGTAGAGACAGTAACAACACTGTCCATGGGATGGGCTGCGGCAGGAGTCTGTGTGTCCACGGCAGGGACACAGACGAGGGCATCTAACTCTATCTTGGAGGCTCTGAGCGAAGCAACCAATGTCACAGTTAAAACTTAGTGAAAGAGTAGGCGTTGTATGGCTATTTATAATATATATATATTTATAATATATAAAAATAATATATATGCAAAGGAGGAAATTTCAAGTTAGCTGGAAGAGCTGGTATTGGTAGATCTGATCACAGCCCAGAAAAATATCATGTCAATGGTGAGGGACATGTTGACCACAATCCTACTGTAAAATTTATTGCATGTAATTGGAGATCTGGTCTGTTTTGAATATAAAGGTAAACACTGCTTCTCTTAATAGACACTATAACAACAGAATTTTTGAACTTGAAGTGTCTGAACTTCTTGTTTTACAGGTGAGAAAATGAAAGCCCAGAGCAGTTAAGTGATTTGCCTGAGACCACACAACTACCAGTTAGAAAAATGGGTCTAGAACCTGGGTTTCCTTTCAGGCAGGCCAGTCTGTCCTTTACCAAAGCCCATCACCTTCAGGGCATAGTTCCATCTATTCATGGACTCACAGCTGCTGTATAAGGCCGTGTAGGTTGTTTACTGGACGAGGGTGCCTGCTATGGGAGTGTTGGGGGGGGGAGCTGAAGCCCACCCAGAGGAAGTAGCCCCCTTTTCTCACTCTCACAGGCACTTTATAGGCAAGCAATTGCCCTCTTGAAATGAATGTAGCCCAGCCTACAGAAACACCAGTTCCCTCCCATACTGTATTAACACAGCAATATTTCCTGTATTTTTACCCATGCTGTTCAAATAATTTAGTGATTAGTGCTTTAGTGCCCACTGGCACAAAAAAAACAGTTCTGGTAGGTGGATTTCCAAACAAGTTTCACTGGTGTGATTTCTCTGCCTACAAGTGTGTCTCAGCCATGCCCTTTCCAACAAGGTGCAGGGTTTTGGAGCGAACAGGGGGTCTCCTTTGAGTGCTTAATCTCAGCTCCGGGGTCGTAGTTGCACCTTATATTATTACTGTGTTCTTTTGGGTTCCTGTTACTTCTTACCAGGCAATCCCTTCTCACTGCAATCCGTATCACAGGTAATAGTTCTGTATAGTAAATGGTCCCTGTTCAAATTACTGTGTGGTTTCTCTCTCCTGATCAGGCTCTGACTGATTCACAACCCTCTTAAATTTTTCTATCAGCCAGACACAGCCTACTTTCCTAGAGGAGAAAAGATTATGGCCCTACCAAGAATTACATGCAAGTACAGCATGGAGGGCCCATAACCTTGTAGATTAGCCAGGAGTTCATGAAGGGGCATGAAGAATGAACATTGCCCTTGGAATTTCCCTGAGCTCCTCGACTAAAAGGGCAGTGAGTCACGTGATCACATGCATATAATATGGTCAGTGGGAGTGGTAACATGCACTTGAATGTCCTATGCATAGGTGTTTCCCAACAGAGTGAAGGAGGACCATGACAGTCGCGTGGGAAGAGACTCTTGAATCTTAATGGTTGATTGAGGCTTTGCCAGGCAGGTAGTGGAGAAAGAATATTCCAAGCAGAGGCAACAGGACAGACAGAAGCCTGCAGGCATGGCAAGGTACTCTCGGGAATTGTCAGTAATATGGAATGGCTGGATAGGGGTGGCAGCCCTTGTGAAGGAGTCTGAACTTATCCTTCACAGTTTTAAAGACAGTGTAGAGAAGAGTTAAAAACTGATTGTTTCCAGGCCCCTGGCCTAGAGGGGATGAATTCTTGACCAAGGACAACACCAATGAGAATGGAAAAAGATGAGTTTAAACAAGAGTACAGAATCAGGTAGATTGGCGGGATTTGGGGCCCTTGAGAGCTAGTTATGAGGAACTGAGATTATAGTTGTGAAAACACACTTTTAAAATAATATGTATATAATTATATAGCCGTGCTGCAATTTGATTCTAGGCATGAATAATGAGGCTCCATGCTCCTATACAGCAGAATTACCCTGATTATTGGGCCAGACGACAGTGTGGTGACAGCACCACAGGATAATGTGATAGCTTTATTGCAATTTATGCTTCTCTACCTCCCTCCCAACTTCCCACCTGACCATCAGTACTGGACAGTTGGTGCCTTTGTGTTTTATAGTAAACAATGAGCACTCTATGAATGAGCTTTTACAGCCCGTTGTTCAAAATAGCAAATTCCTAAGAGAGAGTTTTAAAGTGGGAATATAGACTCCATCCCATCATTTTACAGAAGAGCAAACCAACACCCGGATCATCTAAGACTCATCTAAGAGCAAGGGAGAGAGAGAATTATGACCGGGTGTCTTGGAAAACTTTGCAGGAGCTCTTTGCTGCCATCTTTGTAGGATATGCTTGCTGACTGGCACGAGAAAAAGATTAATAATCCAGGGTACTTGTAACTCAAGGAATATCCCTTCAGAAAAAGCAAAGGGAGGTCCTGGATGGGTCCCGTATTCCCCTCTTAACGGCAGGTAAGTCAGCAGCTCCTTTCAGGGGTAGGAACCTTCATCTTCTTCAACATGAACATTTCTAGTTTAAGGGCCGGAAAGTTTCTAGTTTAAGGGCCGGGTAAACAGTCTTGTTACACATGTCAGAGATGAAGATACTCCATCTTTTTATTGCACAAGGTTATGTCAACAACTCTGACATGACAGTTACGCATCCATCGCTTTGTCATCCGCAGCACAATTTGGTTTGGAAGAAGGGCTGAATTCCTTGTTTTGAATACCTGGAAGGATCGCTGATATCCTCTGTCAGTCTCATATATCGTGATCTTTAGCTACTACCACTTCTATACTGTGGTCAATTGTCCTCTGCCAGGGCAGGACCTGTGCGGTTTCCTTACAATTTATATCCTTAATGATAATCTTCTCTCGCCACGAATGCTGTTCACCCCATGTTCCAGATGTACGGGGCCATCTTTTGACAAAGTGGTTGTTAATACACTGTGCCTGCAGGAGGCTGGGGAAGGGCCCTGTGCCTCTCTCCGGGCGGCCCCTCTTCCACATCTCTCAGCCTGATGGGGACGCACATGCAATCGCTGAGGCGAGGTGAGAATGGGGCCGAGGGTACAGGAAACGGGTGAGAAGAACAAAGCTGTGATGGGACAGCCAGCTTGTCAGTGACAGTGTACCCTGGGCTGCACACTTGTTTCTAGCCTAAGGTACTGGTTATGTTGACACCCAAGAGTATAAAATATCTCTGGTCCCACCCTCTACTTGCCATGGAGATAAACTCATGCTTATCCCAAGAAAGAATCTCTGACATTTCTGGGTAATTATCATAAGATGCTCTGCAAATAAAATAAGAGTTTTTAAAGATCAGTTACCCCTACATCTCTATCATGCTAGCTTTTTTTTAGTGTTTGTTTCTAGTCTGGCTGATACTCCTCAACTAAGGAAAAATAATATTCTCTATCTCTTTTTCTCATAAAAGGTGCCTTGTGATCACTAGATATTAGTGCCCTATTTTCCCCCTTATTCCTTTCCAGTTCACCTTTTATTTGAAAGGTGCCCACTTTCTGCCCACTTTTATTATTTATTCACTTCAAGGCACCCACATTTTCTTCTGCGTATCCCATGAGAAGAACTATTTCTGACAAAGCTTCAGCCCATGCTACCGTTCATTAGGTTTATAGTTCCCTTCTAAGGACTCGGCAAGATCAGCGTTCTGAGTTTGCATTACATTTCAAAGCAGAGAAAAATATTTCCCAGTGTTATATGAAGCAGAATGTCCTAACTGTATACAAAATAGAGTCTCTGCTCTTGAAATGCAAATCAGAATGGGATGAACAACAGGAGCACGAACACAAAGGGACGTTCAGGTGACCTGTAATATGAGTTACTGCTCAGCCACCGACTGCAAGGACAGTCCCTGAGGTAAAAAGCACCCTGTGCGTATAATTATCATGGGTATGAAAATATTGAGCAAACACACTGCTAGACTTTTGTCCCTTTTTCACATAATTTGGAAGCATGGCATAAGAATTTCTTTAATCGTTTCCAAATTTGTGAGTGAAATTTCATTTGTAAGGGATTTTAAGAAAACAAAAGTCTCCAGCCTAATTAACTCCAAATTTAATTCAACATTTTCCTTTTATTTACTATAAAATATCTAGAGGTTTAAACATTTTCAAAATCTGTATAGATGTTATGGGAATGTAATTAATGATCTGCAGAGCACATAAATCCCAGCAAGACACTTTGTCAAATTATCTCATCTTACTCATGATCCTTTTATCCCACCAATTTTTCTTGGTTTCTGATTTCACTGAGTTGGGATTAAGTCAGTGCATTCCTCCCACTGCATAATTAGGACTGCTTTAAAACTATGTAATTACAAACCTCAACTGCCAACTGTGCATTGCATTCATTGTCATAACTGCCATTAGCATGGTTTTAAATTCTTTCAGGACAGTGGGGAAAGATGTCATGTTAATAAGTTCCACTGCTATATGTCTGCTATCGATTATCTGCGGCAATTATAGACTTGGATGGGATCCAAAACTAGACACAGAACCCAGGAAAATGCCAATGTTTTGTGAACCTAAAGGAATTTTTAAGGAAAAAAAAGTTCTTTAAAACAGTAAAACTGGATGAAAGGGTTAGTATAAGATTTTAAAAGTATGCAATGGCTGGCTTACTTTTATAAATGGGTACAGATCTAATCTCTTGGTCTTCCTGGGAGGGGAGAAGTATTTTGGGTAGTTATCTACTCTAATTTTGATTACCTTCTACAGAAATTAAAATAGTATGAAGGTGTTCCAAAGCCTGATTTGACAGCGTCTGCTCTATTCACTCCCACTGCTGGTCAGCCCACAGTCCCCTCCCTTAGCACGAACCTCCAATATCCTAACTCCCTCTTCTTCATCAGAGTCTAGAGATGGTAGGTAGACCCACTTAAAATTGATGTGAAGTCTTCCTCATCCAGAAAGCTCACCCTGATGAGACTTCAGTCACGTATTTCCCAATTCTGAATACAAAGCAAAAAAAAACTTTTCATGATTAAAAAAACAAAAACAAAAACCCTCACAAACTCTTTTTTAAGAAACTAAGGTGTTCATAATCCCCATGTAAACAATTTCCTTTGGAGTAAGCCTTTAGTATGTGGAAGTGCATGTATCAAATGGTAAACTCTATGATTTTGCTGGTATCCAAGTTTGATTCACTAATTTAAATCCATTTTAGCCATTTTCATCAAGTTTCTTTGTTAAATCTCTTTGGACAATCAACATGCTTTGTTATAAATTACTTTGTTATAAATTACTAATTTAAGAGAAACCAAAAACTATATATAACAAATTCAGGAGCTCCAATCAAGTTCTGGCCTGTCATTATCCACATTATATATATATAATGTATATAATAATTATATATATATATAATATAGATATCACATATATAAATTATATATATTATATATATAGTTTATATATTATATATATATGAGTGCAATGCACAATTGGCAGTTGAGGTTTGTAATTACATAGTTTTAAAGCAGTCCTAATTATGCAGTGGGAGGAATGCACTGATTTAATCCCAACTCAGTGAAATCAGAATTTTATATATTTATATATATTACATATATTACATGTTATTTTCTTTAACATCTTTATTGGAGTATAATTGCTTTACAATGGTGTGTTAGTTTCTGCTTTATAACTATATATGTTATTAATATATTAAATATATTAATATAATATATATTATATATCTATTATATATATGTACAATGTGTGTGTGTATATATATATACACACACACACACACACTTTGATCATTATAATTTCCCCGCTATGCATTTCTAAATGGTTATAAATGAACTGAATTGTGGTGGGAAGAGGTCCCGGGGATCTTAACAACTACAATAACTCTCTTGTAATTTGCTGAAAGCAAGTGATTTCAGTATTGATTTACTCTTTTACTTGAAGTTCATAACAAAAGCAAACAGGTAGATTTTTTAAAAAATCTACAGGTTGGTAGATCTTTAAGGCCTTGCACCTAGATAAATTCTTACTTCCGACTAAGGAAATTAGCTTTTGAAGCAAAGAGGGTGGGAAAAAAAGCCAGCTTTGCACAAACTGAGAGTTCAGTCCACCTGTTTGAATAAGTAGTTTTAGACAATTGTGAGTCAGGTTAATAATGAATACAGAAAGAATTATTATTAGCATTGTGACTTACTCTGTGAAGATGCACTGAAGTAAAAAAGAAAACTTAGGAATAATTAATTGGTACCTCTCCCTCTCTTCCTCGAATTTGGTTTGTAAATAGGGATATCCAGCTAGCTGTTTCCTATCTGGGTGTTGGTAGTTTGTAGACATGGTCTCCTCCCTGCAGCTTTTCAAGAGGAAATGTCAGGTTATGTGGCAAATGATTAACTCTGTCACCCTGGATTTTGCATGCCTGCTTTTAAGTGTGATGAGCTTCAGTCTTGCAATGGAAAAAAAAATACAAAAGTCACCTTGAGTCTTACAGGGCAACAGTTTTAATAGTCCACGCTACAACAGGCAGTACAGTTTTGCAGTTCAACATTAAAAGCAATCCTGCCTTAATTAAAATGCTTCTACTTAAGAATGCTTCCTGCTCTCTCCCATCCCTTCACTTAAGGTGTGTCTACAGAAGTACTCCTAAAGTGCATTTCTCAGGCATTAAAGATAGCACTGTGATTTGCTTTCCAATAGCAAGTTCGGAATCAGAGCATGCCGTTCTCAGTGGAGGGCTGCGCAATTCCAGTTGAGCTAAGGTCTCTTACAAAAGTACCCTTCTCACTCCCACGGGCGACGCAAAGGAGGCCACTGAAGTTTTTTGAAAAAAATTGTGCCAACTTCCTCTGCGGTATCTTCTCTTACCACGAATAAATATTTAATGCATCCTTGAGTCGTGATATACGGAACACGTTGTTTTGTCACGTCAATTTCCAGGAAAATAAACTCTGGAGGCCTTGTGCGAATATTCTGAATTTGGTGGGATGAGACTCCAAGAACAGGGGCGGGGCAGAATTCTCGGGTTTAGACCTGGGGGTTGGGGAGGCGTGGTGCGAAGAGAGTCCTGGAGCGCTCGGGCTACTGCTTGTCCTCGTGCGGGTCACCAGAGAAGCTCGCCTCCTCCGAGGACCTGACTCCCTCGGGGAGCAGAGTGGCGCGCACTTTCCTCTTCTCCTTAAAGCGGCCCGAGCGCGAGATCTTCAGATTTCGGCGGCTGTTGCCCGATTTCTCCCCGCCCAACTTGTCTGGCTTGTGGGGCTCGCCGGCGCCCCCGAGGAAATTGGGATGCTGATTCTCCCGGGTACTGCTAGTCCAGTCGGGGCCAGGCGGGGCGGGCGCCGCGGGTTCCCCGGGGTCAGGCTGGGCGGGAGGCTTCGCACCCCCCGCGGCGTCCTTGCTTTTCTTCCTGCTGTTCTTTAACGAACTCCACCAGGAGCCCGAGCTGCCTGTGCCGCCGCCGTCGGCCATGGCCAGCGGGCCAAGTGGCGGGGGGCGCGGCGAGCGGGGAAGGGCCTCAGCGGCAGCGGCGCCTCTCTCGTCCACCTCGGCCCTGCCCCGGCTTCTCGCAAGCGGGCTGCGGGCTGGGAGCCGCCGAAGCAGAGGCTTGTGCTGGGGAGGAAAACAAAACTTCGTTACTGGGTTTGTCGAAGTCACGTGCCCCTCAATCCCACTTCCTCCCCTTGGCTCCGTCTGGCACCGGAGCGGCTGGGGTCCGAGGGTCCGCAGCCGCGCGGGCCGCAGAGGGCACCGCCGCGCCCCCCCCCCACCGCCCCCCGCCAGGGCGCAGGCGGACGAAGGGCTTCCGGGGCGCCACCCTCTGGTCTCGAGACTGAGTCTTGGCACTCCCTGGCCTCAGCCTTAGTCTGGCTTCCAGGATAGCGCAGTGGTCCGCGCGCGAGGGCCACCCAGGGGTGGGTGCCGGGGCTTCTGGATTAACCAGGCCTCAGAGGGAAAATGGCCTGTCCTGTCACTCCGCCCGTTTGTAGGCGAAGCCCAAAGGTGACCCACCGGGTCCAGAAGGGCACCTGCGAGGAGGGCGCCCGGAAGCAAGCGCGCCCCCGCTATAGGTGAGCCATGAACATTAGATCCCTGTCAAACAGTTCCGAAATTTCCCTCAAAGGTTTTTGCTCCCTGGACTTCTGTCCCGGGATCCTTTTTGATGTGATTCTTCGGGGGCGGGGCGGGGCGGGGCGTGGGGGGCGGATTTACAGGCCAGTAAGAGCGAGGGACAAGCTCATGGTGTTTGTTTCTTTTAAATTCTGCTTTCGACAAAACTTCTGCCTGATGACCTTCAGAGAAGCATGTCTAGACCTAACTTCCCTTGAAAACCGCCATCCTAACGCTTCCTTTTATTCCCCAGAGACCAATCTTGCGTCTCTTTGAAGCCACCCGCTGCCTGCGGTTGAGATGAGCCCAAGTCCCCTTCCCTTAGTTCTGTATTAAAATATGCACCGCGTCTGTTTGTACTAGGCAACTCAACTCATGGGATTTTAAGTTACAAATTAAAGGCTTCTGTTCTTTTCCTTGCGCAATTCCCTCCTCCAAAGGAGAGAGCGCACAACCAGGAACTCCAATTCGCCTCTTCCCAGCTTTTAAAATAGCACTGCGGAGCGAAAAGGCTGTTTGTTAGCACTTAAGGTGCGAATATCGGAAGCGAGACTCCTCTGCTCATTTTCTGTGCTGGGCACTAACTCCACGAACGAGCAGGATTCGCTGGCGCCGCGGCTCATTTCCAGGTTTCCGCTGGGCTCCTTCCCATCCCACGCGCCCGGCGCTGCTGGGATTCGACCGCTCTGGAGAGCGAAAATTCGGCTGTGTCTGTGGTTTGGAGGTTCTCCTTCCCCAACCGGGGTGAGACAGCCGGAGGGCCTACGCCGGCGGCCGCAGCGGCCTCCCCTGAGCAAGGAGACCTTGGCACGAGCTCCTCCCCAGAACGCCCCGAGGGCACACTCGACTTGAAAACAATAGAAGAAAAAATGGCCAAAAGTTCTTTCCTTACAGAAGGCACCCACACCCTCAGGCACAGTTTGCAGTTGGGTTTGCAAACATCCATTCCCCCTCCGCTTTATAGATCGGAAAAGCACCCCCAACTTATTCACTGGTGGTGGTGGTGGTGGTGGTGGTGGTGATAGTGGCGGGTGTTCCTGATGCTACTTTCAGTCTTCTACCCTACGCTTTCTTCTCCACAACCAACGTTGTATGCACGGAAGGGTTTTGCACGAATTGCTCATGGGAAAGATTGCAAGTTACGCAGAACGCCTGCAGCTAGTAACTTCTCCTCGGGCGCTGGGGGAGCGCCCCAGCGTGACACCCCGGAATGGGCTCTGTCTTGGCGGACGGAGAATCACTCTGATCGCTCACCTGCTCGGGCTTCCCAGGACCCCGCGGCTCTCTTCCCGCGCAGAGTCGGGAGGGGGTGCGCTTGGGTTAATCTGGAAGTCGGGGCGCGGCGTCCCTCTGCGCGGTCTTGGAGAGGTCGGGTTTCTTTCTGGAAGGTGTGCTAGCCGAAATCGCCGCAGTCCAGCTAAGCCGATTGCTGTTGCTGGTCTCCCCTGGCTCCTCCAGCTTCCTGGCGCAGCGGCGGCAGTAGCCCGGAGCTCGAAGTACTGTTGGCTCCGACCGGAGGCCGCCTCTGCGAGTGGGTGCCAGGCTCACTGCCCCAGGTGAATGGCCAGGCAGGCTCTCCCGCCTAGTAGCCTTTCATTCTCCCTTTCCCTGATAGCGCCGCCCGGGAGCCGCAGGGAGATGGGATCTCAGGGGCTCACTCTGATGCATTGAAGCTCCCTACCGCGTCGGTCCTCCGCGCGGGGAAAGACATCTGCTCACCTGCTGGTTATTCGCCAAGTGATTCTAGAAACCAGAGCCCCGGGGCAGCGGGAAGAAAAAAATAATAACCCAGGAGGCGGCCACTGCTGCCACAGGTGCAGGTAGGAAGTTCGCGTTCCCGCCTTCCAGGGACGAGATTGGACCAGGTCGCCTACGTGGCGCCAGCCTTGGGATGTCTGATTGGAGAAAGGCTGCGTGCGCCTCTCGCGAGTCGGACTCCTGAAGAAGAAACAGTAGAGGAGACCGGAGGCCGGGAGACCGAGGCTGCAGGTGGGCTCCGGCGGATAAACGTCGCAGCTCTCTCTCCCTCTGCCCCTACCCCAATTTCTTTTTTTCCTTTCCTCTCCGCGTCCCCAACCGTGGCCACTCAGCTCCCAGAATCTCAAGTTCTGTAACTTACAGAAGCCGTTCCATACCCAGGCACAATGTTGCAGAGTTGCAGGCGCCCTGAGTTGAAAGGCTGTAATATTAAAAAGTTCGTTATGTGCCAGCCAGGCGCTCTTCCAAGCGCTTTCTGTGGATTAACTTATTTACTCCTCCTCACAGCAACCCTAGGAGGTAAGAACTATTGTTATCCTCACTTGAGGATAACTTAGCTCTGAAAGGCTAAAGGGTTGCCCAAGGTTGCACGGCTGGTGAGTGGCAGAGCCGGATTTGTACCCTGGAGACCTGACTCCGGCTCCCACGGTCTTAACCGGCACCCTATACCGCAGCCTGCCAGTCAGTGTCGGTCTTTTAGCGTGACTCAGTGAGGATGTGAATTTCCTTCCCTCAGGTCTAGAAGTCCGTGGACAGCCACCGCGCCTGAGGAGTACAGATCCAGCCCTGAGCTGGAAGTCAAGTGAACCCGCGGATGGCGTCAAGTTTCAGGAGGCTTTTGTTCCCAGGAGCATATGGGTGCTTTTTATTACCTGGACAGAAAGGTTTTGACATAGGGCATTTTCACTAATAAGGCAGAGGTGCAACCGGCTGCATCTTCTAGGATGCTTTTATTTTTCAAAGAACTATTTTGATGTTCACTGAGCTCGTGTGTAACTCCTCTGAAGGACTGCGTATGGAGCAACTGACATCCCAGCATCTTTGTTCTGAGGATTTTCTGAAGTGGTGAAGTAGTGAAAGACATGATGCCTACCTATTGCATAACTTACAATATGGAATTCATAGGAAGAAATTTTTATAGAGTATTTCAATGTATGAAATATGGTAAAAATATGAATATTTTATATCCTTAGTTTAGCATTCTTGGATTTTTAAATGATATGCACAGCAGCGTGTATTTGAAAGTGATACATTTTCATATATTTCTTGGGATTCGTTTTAGAGAGGAAACTTGCAATCGTAGCACCAGAACTGAACAAAGACAGGCCACCAACCATGAGAGAAGGACGGGATACGTCGTCATAGTGCCATCTCATTACAGAGGAGACACTGGACCAAGGAGGAAAGTCCTGTCTGAAGAACCCTCACCGCTAGAAAATGGTGGAGCTGGGTTCCAAACATTGTTTGTTGATGAAATGGGTGAAAGAAGGAAGAAATTTAGGAAAAGAAAATGAGTCCTGCAAATGGCTTCTCATCTAGCATGATTTAACAGAGGGCCAGCATTTTCTAAATAGATGGACATCAGCTAACTGCTGAAATTAAAAAATTCATTCTCTTCCATCCCTCCCATTTATATTTAATAACTTTGAATATTTCTGTATTTCATTGACTTGATAACACCTTATAAATAACCCTTGCATGCAGTAAAAACATTTAAATGGAGGCATGAAAGCTAAGGAGAAATGAGGCAGAAGGGACTAGGGAGGTGGAGAATGGGTGTCCCTCCAGACAGAGGGAATAGCACGTGCAAAACCCATGAGCTGTGAAGGAGCTTAGGATTTTTAAGAAGCAAAGAGGTGGTCAGTGTGATCTGAGTACAAAGTGAACTGAAGCACTGCAGGAGACAAAGCTAGAAAGGTGGGTGCAACCAGACCCTTCAGGACCTGGTAGGAGTTTTGAACATAATCCAGAGGAAGTGACATGGTAAGATTTGCATTTAAAATATCACTGAAACTGTAAAGAGTGGATGGTAGAGTGGACAAGGTGGAGCTACAGGAAAACCAGTTTGGAACTGTTGGGGTAGTTCAGGTGGGATATTTTGATGGCTGGTGGGAGAGTGCTGGCAGTGGGGGAGGTGAGAAGAATTAGATGTATGCAAAAGAGATTTAGGAGGTAAAATCAACAGGACACGCTTTCATTCAGTTCATACAAAAGAGGAGCCTGAGTTTAACTAGAGGCTTAAAACAGATGCTTTTACAGTCTTCCTTGTAACTAGGAGCATGCATGTGATCTAGTTCTGACTTATGGGGCTATAAGGAAGACTTCTGGAAATGTTTCTTCCTAAATACAGGACAGAGCCTTCTGAGAGAAGAACATCTTTTGCAATACCCTTGATCCTTATGTTTAAGTACAGTGTGAGGATGTGCAGCAGCCATTGTGCAACAGTGAGGCAACAGACATGGAAATAAAACCCAGCACACGAAGGATGATGGCATGGGAGTGTGACAAGTGTCTGGGTCCTTCATGATACTGGTGAGCCCCTGAAAGAACCGTGGGATGACCTATCTCTTGACTACTAGTTCGGTGAGATAAGGCGGATTCCTATGATTTAACCACAGCTTTAAATACAGTTTTCTGTTACTTGCAGCACCAAACATTCCTTCTTGGTACAGTCTAGTAGAGCTATAGAAAAAACATGACATTGTTCAAAAGGCAAAAAGGTAGCGTTGTCACATTTTTTCCTTGACCAATCTGAAAAGTTCTTCCTGGAAGAAGGACTTAGTGAAATGTTTAAGTGATGGGGAAGTTTTTAGAGGCGGGGAATGCATCTGCAAAAGAAGGCACTTCATTGAAAAGGCTTGGAGTTGGAACTGTCCTGGAGGTCCAGTGTTTAAGACTCCACACTCTCAATGTAGGGGGCATGCGTTCGATCCCGGCCAGGGAACTAAGATGCCACATGGCAAGGCCAAAAAAAAAAAAAAGAGGCTTGGAGTTAAGGGAATGAGTGGATAAAGGTATGTGTACATGTGTACATATGGTGGCGAGGAGCATCAGATTATCTGAGATCTCACGGTAGTTTGACTTTTAAAGATAGAATTTTAAATCAAAACAATTGACTTATTTTCCTCCATTTTTTGAATCTAGAACTGTTTAAATCTATAAAAATTTTCATAACCAATCCCATGAAAAAAAAACCCACCCCAGGGCTTCCCTGGTGGCGCAGTGGTTGAGAGTCCACCTGCTGATGCAGGGGACACGGGTTCGTGCCCCGGTCCGGGAAGATCCCACATGCCGCAGAGTGGCTGGGCCCGTGAGCCATGGCCACTGAGCCTGCGCATCCGGAGCCTGTGCTCTGCAACGGGAGAGGCCACAACAGTGAGAGGCCCGCGTACCAAAAAAATAAATAAAATAAAATAACCCACCCCAAACCAAAAAACAACAAAGAGGGTTAGTGTTAAACAAATATAGTTGTGTTCTGTAACTATTGATCTAGGAATCCTGCTGTTTGCTTCTATAAGGAGAACATGGGCTGTCCTAAACCTCTGTGTTGGTAAGCTATGAATACAGTATAGATGCATTTAAAAGTTGATTTATCTACCCAGTGAATAGTAGGTGACTTTCAATGTTACAGAATTTAAATATGCTTAGATTGGGCATTGCTTACATTTCTTTATAATATTTTTTTCTTGTCATTTTTTACTTTTCAAAAATGTGTTGATGGTTTGAGAAAGGACACAGTTTCTTTCTTCTCTTCTTTTTTTAAAAAATTAAATTGTTGGGGCTTCCCTGGTGACGCAGTGGTTGAGAGTCCGCCTGCTGATGCAGGGGACACGGGTTCGTGCCCCGGTCCGGGAAGATCCCACATGCCGCGGAGCAGCTGGGCCCATGAGCCATGGCCGCTGAGCCTGTGCGTCCGGAGCCTGTGCTCCGCAACGGGAGAGGCCACAACAGTGAGAGGCCCACGTACCGCAAAAAAAAAAAAAAAAATTAAATTGTTTCTTTCTCTGGTGACCCTTTAAGTGCAATAAATGATTACACTAAAAGACAATAGATAATGAATTTCTAGAGAGCAGGATAAGAGGAACTTTAGAAGTTCAACTTGGCATTTGCAATCCTAGCAAATCTGGCATTGTATCAGAGGCTGAGAAATTGATTCTCTTCCTTTAAAGCATTTATGGTGGGAACTGGGCAAAGGAAAACACATGATGAGAAAAGTTAAGAAATACAGCTAATCGGAAAAGATAGGCAGAACACTCTATAACATAAATCACAGCAAGATCCTTTTTGACCCACCTCCTAGAGAAATGGAAATAAAAACAAAAATAAACAAATGGGACCCAATGAAACTTAAAAGCTTTTGTGCAACAAAGGAAAACATAAACAAGACAAAAAGACAACCCTCAGAATGGGAGAAAATATCTGCCAATGAAGCAACTGACAAGGGGTTAATCTCCAAAATTTACAAGCAGCTCATGCAGCTCAATATCAAAAAAACAAACAACCCAATCCAAAAATGGGCAGAAGACCTAAATAGACGTTTCTCCAAAGAAGATATACAGATTGCCAACAAACACATGAAAGGATGCTCAACATCACTAATCATTAGAGAAATGCAAATCAAAACTACAATGAGGGGGGCTTCCCTGGTGGCGCAGTGGTTGAGAGTCCGCCTGCCGATGCAGGGGACGCAGGTTCGTGCCCCGGTCCGGGAAGATCCCACATGCCACGGAGCGGCTGGGCCCGTGAGCCATGGCTGCTGAGCCTGTGCGTCCAGAGCCTGTGCTCCGCAACGGGAGAGGCCACAGTAGTGAGAGGCCTGCGTACCGCAAAAAAAAAAAAACAAAAAAAAAGCTACAATGAGGTATCACCTCACACCAGTCAGAATGGCCATCATCAAAAAGTCTACAAACAATAAGTGCTGGAGAGGGTGTGGAGAAAAGGGAACCCTCTTGCACTGCTGGTGGGAATGTAAATTGATACAGCCACTATGGAGAACAGTATGGAGGTTCCTTAAAAAACTAAAAATAGAACTTCCATACAACTCAGCAATCCCACTACTGGGCATATACCCTGAGAAAACCATAATTCAAAAAGAGTCACGTACCACAATGTTCATTGCAGCTCTATTTACAGTAGCCAGGACATGGAAGCAACCTAAGTGTCCATCGACAGATGAATGGATAAAGATGATGTGGCACATATATACAATGGAATATTACTCAGCCATAAAAAGAAACGAAATTGAGTTATTTGTAGTGAGGTGGATGGACCTAGAGTCTGTCATACAGAGTGAAGTAAGTCAGAAAGAGAAAAACAAATACCATATGCTAACACATATATATGGAATCTAAAAAAAAAAAAAAAGGTTCTGAAGAACCTAGGGGCAGGACAGAAATAAAGACACAGACATGGAGAATGGACTTGAGGACACGGGGAGGGGGAAGGGTAAGCTGGGATGGAGTGAGAGAGTGGCATGGGCATATATACACTACCAAATGTAAAATAGCTAGCTAGTGGGAAGCAGCTGCATAGCACAGGGAGATCAGCTCAGTGCTTTGTGACCACCTAGAGGGGGGGGATAGGGAGGGTGGGAGGGAGACGCAAGAGGGGGGAGATATGGGGATATATGTATATGTATAGGTGATTCATTTTGTTATAAAGCAGAAACACACCACTGTAAAGCAATTATACTCCAATAAAGATGTTTAAAAAAATACAGCTAATCAAAATGAAGAAAATAAAGATGATTTATATTCTCTTCACCCAAGGATAACAATGGCCCACATTTTCACATTTACTCCATTCATCCTACCCCTTCCCTACCCCCCTTCCCTCCCTTCCATCATCCCTTTCTCTTATGGACTCTTCCATTCTTTGAAAATTAGATTTGTCTCTCCTATGGCCTTTTCCTTTATAGTCACCCATGTACTTATAGTTTAATATTTCTTTTCTCCTTTCTGTGTATGCACATCAGTGTTGTTGGATTTAGTCTGTAAACTTTTTAAAATAAATTTATTTATTTATTTATTTTTGGTTGCCTTGGGTCTTCGTTGTTTTGCGTGGGCTTTCTCTAGTTGCTGGCGAGCGGGGGTTACTCTTCATTGTGGTGTGCAAGCTTCTCATTGTGGTGGCTTCTCCTGTTGCAGAGCACGGGCTCTAGGCGTGTGAGCTTCAGTAGCTGTGAGGCACAGGCTTAGATGCTCTGGGGCATGTGGGATCTTCCTGGACCAGGGCTAGAACCTGTGTCCGCTGCACTGGCAAGCAGATTGTTAACCACTGCACCACCAGGGAAGTCCCTAGTCTGTAAACTTTTAGAGAGGGTGTTGCACCTGTGCCTGAATTTGGAATCCACTGTTCACAGCATCTCATCCTGTGCCCTGTCAAGTTATCATGAATGCATACCTAGAAGAATAAAAATTATAGTCACAAAATATGACTAATCATGTCAGTTTCACACTTGACCTAAGCAAGCCTGGTTTGTACAGTTCCGCCTCCCTCCGAAATTCAGTCGACACCAGCTGACTCTTTGTAGCTTCCCACACCTCCTCCTTTTGTGGATCTGGTTCCTTTAGTATTCTTGGATATCATTGTATGTTCCTCATTTTCCTTAAAAAATTATTCGTAGGAAAATTTAAGACCTAAGACAAAAGTCACTTTTTCTAGAAAGGATTTTCAAGAGTTTAGGGACACTACCAGGTAGGACCACTTTACACTAAGTTCATGGCTTGAGGATTTTGGAATAACCAAAAACAAGAGATCCACAGGACCATTAGCCTATAGTCATACTCCAGGGACAAGTTCATTCCGTCCCTACCCGCCCCCCCCCATCATTTCTGCTCCAAATTAACTTAATTGTCCATGAAGACCTGTTGGGGGGATGGGTATAGTTTACTTCTGGGCTGCCCAGAGCCTGAGGGTATGGTCCTTTGGGGTCTGACACTTATCAAGGGAAAAATCTTCTATTAATTGCTCCTTTTTGGATGAGCCCTACACTCACTTATAATTCTGTCCCTTATGCTCCAGGGGGCTATGAAAACTGAAGTTGTTTTGGTGCCCAATTTTTTCCAGCAGGAGAATTCAGCCAAATAACCTAGCTGCCACTGACAGGAGTGGGTGTGTTTTAATTTTATTGTAAATTGTTTGCTTGATGTTTTTCCCTGCGACTAGATTATAATTTTCTTATTTATTTATTTATTGTCTGACTCCCTCACTAGAAAATGAGTTCCGTTTTATTTAATGATCATTTACAGAACACTTTCTGTGTACTGGGTACATTTCTAATGCTTTATAAATATTAAGTCATTTAATCTTCCTGAAAGCCCTGTGAAATAGGTACTATTATTATTATAGATGAGGTAACTGAGACACTGAGAACTTAAGTTACTTGCCCAAGGTGACACAGCCAGTAAGTATTAGAGCCAGCATTTGACCCCAGGAAAACTGGCTTCAGAGTCCAGGGACTAACTCTTCTCTGTGCTGTGTCTCTCTGTGAAGCACTAGGACAGGTCACTAATGAGTCTTTAGGACCTGGCATCTGCCTGACAATAACAGTTCTTAATATTGTTGAATGCATGACCATCCAATGCAGAAATGTGCGCTTCCTTGGTTAAAATGTGACCAACTTGTAAAAAGAAATGTACTAAAAGTGGCAATGAAATAAAATTTCAATCTGTCATTACAGGTAATAATAGCCCGATTTTCTTTAATTCTGAGGAGTGAGTACAGTAGGTGGACCAAATTATCTGATAAATTTTTGCTTTTTTCTTAAAATTGTAAGAGCACTATCATGTTGCAATACCCTTTGAAGGAGATGTGGTTAGGTGGTAAATGCGGATGGGGAAGAATAAAGTAATACCAGAGGATGGCTGATGAGATTTTATTAAATATTGTACTTGGGGAATAAATGAATGATCTAGAGGACATGACATTTCAGAACAGGGCTCCACAGCACATCTTGACTCTCTCAGGAAACAAAGATAATTCTACTTTATTGTTTATTAGAAAATCACTGATGTAAATAAAAGTCATGTGTTACCACGCAAGGTAGTGTTCTCTGGCTGGTCCTGGTTCCAGGTCAGGGCCAGGGTAAACTAGATCCTGTAAAGGGTGACTTGCTATCTGCAGTTGTTCATTTCCATTTTCAAAGGGTTGATTCGGTTATGCTCCGTTCGCCAGGTTATATTTTCTCTTTATGGTTTGTCGATGTGTCAGCTCATTACGTCACATGTGCACAGGGAGGAGGTGGATATCTGATGGAAGGGTAACATGATGCAGGAAGGGAATCTTTTGGTTTCATCATTTGCATCAAGGCCAGTGTCAAAACATAGTTAGAAATCCATAAGAAATAGCTGCTTTCCTAAGTCACAGGCTGTCAGGGGAGGTGCACCAAAGTTTTGGCACTCAGCTTTCTGTTCGGCGCCAACACAGGTAAATCTCCAATCGTACACTCCAGTGAACATTCAGTTTCATCTACTTGATGTCATTTCACTTACCTACTGGGGGAAACTACTTCAGCTGCAGCTATAAAACTTTTATAATAATGGCAAATTTTAAATTCTTACTCTGGGCTTTCACTTTACTATGTGCTTATCCAAAAGTGGAAAGTGTCCTCACTGGTTTAATGGTACAGCAACCTGAGAGAGAGATATTACAAGTTCTACAGTTTTATCCTAGAAATTTGAAGCAAGTTGCTCCAAGTCACAGGACCAGAAGAGGTGCAGTTATTTTGATTCGGTTTGAGTTACTCTTTCCCTAGTACAATGTTCTTTTAATATTGATATTTGAATCTCATATTGCCTTTTAGTTAATCATTAGATCAATAAATATTTGTTGGTGTCAAGGCTATTACATCAAAAGAGGTAGTCATACTTAAAAGATTAGGATTAGGTCATCGTCTTCTAAGTTTCCCACTTAGAATAATGCTAAATTCATATGTGGTTGCTTAAATATTAAAGCCCTATGGAATCACAGAGCACTCAAAGCTCAAATTAACACTGGGAATTGTAATTATATACATTTCTTGTGAAAAGACTTGATGGTTGGTTTGAATTACGAGCTGTGTGGCTTTGAGAAAATTACTTAATATCTTTAGGCTCTGGTTTCCTTAAATGTAAAGTGGGGATAATACTATCTACTTCTCTGGATCGTTGCCAAGATTAAAGCAGACAATACATTTATTAAAGTCCCCAGCACAGTGCCTGACACATAATAGGCACTCAGTAAATGTTAGTTTCTCCTTGACTGATTTCTTTCATTGGCTGTGTAGGAAAATCATGTAAACCGACTCTACAGATCAATCACTTCCAAGTGCTTTTGGAAAAAAATGGGTAGAGAGTCTTAAAGTTCACTGTCATTATTGTTGGTTAGGGCCCATTGCTTTCCCCCCCAAGAACATAAGGTTAAAATTTACTGGAGAGTATTTAATATACAACAATTTGCTCTGAATCTAACTTTTTTTTCAGGAACATACTTAATGATTAAATCAAATCAAGCAGAAGTTTTCTGTATGTGATTCAAGAACGCTCTTCATCCTTTCGGCACCAAAATTGCATTACCTGTCATTGAAGGAGGAAGTGTGCTCAGTTAAGCTTGAAAGCAATGTTACCAGAAAAGGATTAACAAATCATAAGGCAGAATCCTTAGAAGTAAGGTCACTACCAGAATGCGGCTGAGGCACAAGCCAAGGAATATGTTTAATATGTGTTGCCCCATTAGCTCCTGGAATCTTAATATATAATCCACATCACTGAATCAGACCCAACGGAGGGAAAGAACAGGAGCATCATGTCTCTGCTATGTAGACACGGCATTATTAATTGTTTTAAGAGATTAGTTTTTAGTCTATTAAAGTAATCTATGCACACAGAGTTCAAAAGTCAAATGTTATTAAGGCGATTATAGCACATTACAGGGGTTTCTTATCTCATTCCTTCCCTTAGTTCTCTTCCCCAACCACCTTCAACAATTTTGGCTTTTCGTTTCCGACATGTGCACATCTCTGTATTTCTAATTAATTTGTGTATTATGCTCTCTTTTGATTTATCGATATTTGACCTCTATTAATGTCTTATTATGGTATTTGAGCCTTTTGTTCTCTTATACCACCATGCCTTCTGTTTCCTTTCTCTCCTATCCCAGTACAGTGGTCATATTACAGCCTTTGTTTAATTGACAATTCCATGTTGATATTATTGTGCCTTTGTAAATATTGTTCAGGCTAAGCATTATAGTGTACAGAACATTATATTTGCTTTCCTACTTTTTGTCTTTTCCTAAAGTTAATAATGGCCTCTCCCTGCCCGCCCTCCCCCCCACCTCAACCCTTTCAATCTGCTTGTTTTTAGTCCTATTTCTAATTCTTTCTACACTTTCCAATGGCTTCTTGGTGCACTTTTCTACAAGTGCCATCATATCAGTATATATGTGTTCCATTTTGTTTTTCCTAAAAATATCCCTCCTGGACACTTCCTTCTCCTTCCATAGGGACTGACCTCTCTCTGTCTGTTGCACAGTCTCCTCCTGGGGATGCCTTGAGTCTCCTTCTTTCTTGGTGGAGTTGCTTGTTTTGCTGGAGCACATTGTCAGAAGGGGCAGCAGCAGAAGTTATCATGGTGGCCGTCTTCAACGTGGCTGTCTCTTTAGCCACACAGTTCCATCTGGACTGTTTATCCTCCATGCCTCGCACACATCATCCTCCTGGGAGATCTTTCTACCCTTATTCTGGACAGTCCCTTTGTGCCAAAGGTGCAAAGTGAATATGGACGTACACATCACACAGTATAATTAATAATTAGATCATGGATTTTAAATGTAAAAATATAAAACTTTTAGAAGAAAATATAGAATGTCTTTGGGACCTAGGGCTAAGTTCATAGACATGGCTAAAACGAAGATCCATAAAAGGAAAAATAACTAAGTTGGACTTCATCAAAACTGAGACAAACTTTGGCTCTGAAAAACACTCTGTTAAGAGGATGTAAAGACAAACTACAAAGTAGGAGAAAATATTTGCAAACCATATATACCTAAAATATATAAAGGACTCTCAAAATTCTATAGTGAAAAAGAATCAATTATGAAATGGGCAAAAGACTTGAACAGTTGTTTCACTAACTTGGAGATACAGATGACAAATAACCACATGAAAAGATGTTCAGCATCATTAGCCATTAGTGAAATGCAAATGCGAACCGCAATGAGATATCAATATGAACCTATCAGAATGACTAAAACAGAAAATAATGATGACACCAAATGCTAGTGAGGATGTGGAGAAACCGAATCACTTACACATTGCTGGTGGGAATGTGAAATGGTCCAGCTGCTCTGGAAAACAGCTTGATAGTTTCTTAAAAAAACTAAACATGCAAATATGACCCAGAAATTGCACGCTTTCCAAACTGGAAACAATCCAGATGCCCTTCAGTGGGTGAAAGGCAAAACAGACTGTGGTAAATCCATACCATGGAATATTTCTCAGCAATAGAAAAGGATAGCTTACTGAATCTTAGGAATCATTTGGAATTGTTGCCTACAGAGAAAGTACGGCAAGAAGGCAGCCTTGGAGAGTGTTCCAAGGGACTTGGAGAATTCTAGAGGGAGAATGGGCAGAGAAGCCTGGGCAGAGGATGGGGGCGAGGGTGGTGTCATAGCAGCCGAGAGAGAGGGGGTTTGAGAAGAAGGGAGGTGGTCAACTGTGCCAGCAAATGAGAAGCCAAGTAAGCAGAGACCCGAAGCTGCAGTGAGGTTGATGGGGCTCCAGGGAGAGCACTCTGGGGGTGGAGCACAAACACTGAAGCTTGACCTGGTGGTATGAAGGTATGTTGCAGCACCTCCACACCTGCTCCCATGCCATCTGGCCTCAGTGATAACCCATGAGGTTGGTGGGTCGGGCAGGCAAGCAGGCATTAATTTTCAAGTTTCAGAAGGGAGAAACCTGGGGCTCAGAAATGTTGGAAGCCTTGATCTGTGACCGAGCCAGGTCTTGTGGCTCTAAATTCAGTGCTCTTGTAGGGCTCCCATGGTGGCTTTCTACCACATCACAGCACAGGGCAGGTGTGGCTTGGCTTCAAAAACCCATTGGACAGTAAACTGCTAGAATCCCCCTATAATTTGCTAGGCAGCAATGTGATGTCCTGTAACTCTGAAGAAAGTTTACTAAGGCTTACTTAGTGTAAGTATTCTCATTAAAGTTTCCCACAGCTCTTGAGTTTTCAGACAAACATTTGTCTTACTGTGTGCCCCAAATACTATACTGAGTGCTGTACATAGATTATCTTAAGCCTCACAATTACTTCATGGAATATGTACCGACACTAGTTCATTATAATGACAAGGAAACTGAGGCTTAAGAAGTAAAGTAACTTTCCCAAATTATACTATCAGAAAGTGATAAGAGGCAGGATTGAAACAACAGGGTTGTAACCTGCAATTGAACTTGTGTAACAGGCAATTGAACTAGAGACTTAGATCTTCAGGTTCTCCAAACTGAATTATTTTGAGGCTTAATCATACCTACTGGATAGAAGGAGAAAGAATATGGTGACGATTAGGTGAGTTTTGGATAACTAGTTCCAAGAAAGCTTCAGTGACTGAAGGGTTCAGATACTGGACAGAACTCTAAATGGTGGACAAGAGTCAATATGCATTTTCAGATTCTTCTGCTTCTAGAATCACCCCCTCCTCCATGACACCAAAATATTATAGGATATTTGAATATTTGTAGAAGGATTATTCTATTAATTTAGAAAGTGTTTGAGTGCCTACTGTATGCCAGGCAAAGTTCCAGTTAGGGGCAGGGGTAGACTGGTGAGCAAAGTAGACCAATTCCTGCCTTCATGAAGTTTACAGGTCAGACAATGTCATTTTAGAGATAGAGGTGGTTCCATAGTTATGGAGGTGAGACGCCTTTGGGGACCTTGGTCTATGGATGTGGAGGGTCTTATTCAGCCTCTGAAAGTTTGAACATCCTTCCCAATGCTACAAAACTATTACCCCTTCTTCATTAATAAATCCTGAGTTTCTTCAGGTATCCAAACACTTCGGAATGGGTGGATTTAGCCGCAGTTCAGGTGAAACCCTTTCTGTTCTAAACCAGTTCTTCTCAAATTTATCCTGCATTGGAATCACCTGGAGGGCTTGTTAAAAAGACTGTGAAGCATCACATGAACGACCGCGGTCACGTGAGCACAGTTTTCGCGGGGCTCTGGCTGCGGCTTCCTCCGGTAAGTTGCGGTCACGGTCATCTCTCGGCCTCCCGCCGCCGGCCCGGGGGAGGGGGGGAGGAAGCGAGGGCGCTGCCAGGCTGCCCAGACGACGCCAGCACAGGAGCCCCCGCCGCCCCGCTGCCCCGCCGGACCTCTGCGACCCCAGTTCCTGGCGCACAGGCTTTTGGTGCTGTTGCTGGTGCTTTCTTCCTTGGCTTTGGCTATGATAGTCCTGCTGACCTCAGACTCAGGTTACAAGGATATGCAGGTGAATACCACGAAATTCATGCTGCGGTATGCCTGGTATTCTTGGCCCAATGTAGTTTTGTGTTTCTTTGGTGGCTTTTTTTTTTTGTGTGTGTGTGTGTGTGGTACGCGGGCCTCTCACTGCTGTGGCCTCTCCCGTTGCGGAGCACAGGCTCCGGATGCGTAGGCTCAGCGGCCATGGCTCACGGGCCCAGCCGCTCCGCGGCATGTGGGATCTTCCCGGCCCGGGGCACGAACCCGTGTCCCCTGCATCGGCAGGCGGACTCTCAACCACTGCACCCACCAGGGAAGCCCCTCTTTGGTGGCTTTTTGATAGAGCAAGCATTTGGAATACGATGGGGCACCATTATTTTTAGTTGCTATTTGTTTTTGCCCTGGGTAGAATATTTAATGCTTTTTGGCTGATGGAGTTTGGACGGTTAGGTTTGGGATGGGTGGGGACTCCTTAGCAGTTGCCCAGAATACGTATGCTGTGAGTTGGTTGAAAGGCAAAGAATTAAACTTGGTGTTTGGTGTAAGTTGGACTCCAGCTTAGCATGGCTGGAATTGGAAGAACAGCAAACATGAACCTCATGAGATGGCTGTATTCTAAGGTTTAAGCTTCCTTGGGTTCTGCTGGTCACACAACCCTTGGGGTCACACTTATGACTGCGGGTATAACATGTATTCTTTCACGAGTCTGTGCCTTGGCCCTTGCTTATTTGGATCAGACAGCAGAAAGAATCCTTCATAAAGAACAAAGAAAAACAGGTGAAGTTATTGAGTTGACTGATGTGAAGGACTTCTCCTTACCCCTGTGGCTATATTTATCATCTGTGTCTGCTGTTACGTTGCCGTGTTCCCTTTCATTGGACTTCACAAAGATTTCTTTACAGAGAAATTTGGATTCTTCTCCCAGACAGCGGGTGATATTAGCAGTATAGTGTTTGGGCTCCTGGTGGATAAAACGGGAAGTAACATCATCTGTGTGCAGTGGTGACCACGCTTGCTTCCCACATGATGCTGGCCTTTATGCTGTGGAACACTTGCATTGCTGTGTGTCTCCTGGGACTCTACTATTCGTTGCTTGCCTGTGCATTGTGGCCAGTGGTGGCGTTTGTAGTTCCTGAACATCAACTGGGAACCGCATATGGCTTCATGCGGTCCATTCAGAATCTTGGGTTGGCCATCATTTCCATCATTGCTGGCATGATATTGGATACTCGGGGATATTTGTTTTTAGAAGTTTTCTTCATTGCCTGTGTTTCTTTGTCACTGTTATCTGTGGTCTTACTCCACTTGTTGAATCATATCCAAGGTGAGAACCTAAATTATTCTGCAAGACGAAGGGAAGAAACAAAACTTTCTCATGCGGAATGAGAAGTTTAAATGACTGTGTCATGAGAATGGGCTGCACACATCATTGGTTTGAAAAACTTTATTTTTTCCTCAAATTTAGAGTTTAGTTGTTAGGAAAAATAATGGTCTGGAGAGTTATTATATTTATATTTTGAATACACTTATTTTAAAGTATAATTCTGAGGACTGTTTTAGCCTGTGTCTTTTGTATTGCTGAAGAATTCTACTTTGGGATAGGCTCATCAGTGGTGAAGTTCAGAAAATTGTACCTGGTACATGTGGGTGATTTTGAGTACGGACACTGAATAATGGAAATCTTTGGATCTCATATTGAGATAATTTTCACAAAGAGTATCATAGGAATATGGCCTTTTCTTTATCTTAAAGCCAAAAAAAAAAAAAAAAAGCTTTTGAGGGAGTAGAAGTGATTTTTTTTTTGGTCTTTTTGTATCTTGTCCATCATGTGCCCCAACTGCACATGCACACAGTTATTTTTAGCCCCTTATAGTTTCTTTGTATTCTGTTGCTCCAGGAAACGTGTGTCCAGGTACAAGTGCTGCAGCAAAGGGGCCCAGGGCCCAGCCTGTCTCAGTTTGAAGTACATGGTATAATACTGTATGCTTAAAAGTTTTAGAACAGCTTGAAAGTGCATTCCTTATTCAGGATAAGTTTATTTACATCCTTTTTTTCTGATTTATGATGTACTGTGTCATTATTCAGTTGTTAATTCTTTAGGCTTTGACGGCCATGTGACTGTTCTCGCCGATGGGTGTTGAAAGTTGGCCTTACCAGTTGGGAAAAGTCTGCTGCTGTGGAGGGCCTGTGTGGTCTGGCTTCCTCTTTCCACTACCTCTGTGCCTCAGCTACAGTGAGCTGCTTACATTTTTTTCAAATTGGTTACATCTCTTCCCTTCTCAGGGGCTTTGTCCATGCTGCTCCCTTTGCTTAGACTATTTTAGCCAGGATTCTCTAACAACCTGGTTTCATAGGATTTAGGACAGAAAATTTTAGCCCCCCACTGGGAACCATTCTCCCTGTGGAAACTCTTCCAGACCCTTCAGGCTATATAAAGTTCTTCTAAAATTCCTGTGATCTTTGAAAACCCCTGTACTTTTCCTTCGTAGCTTTCCTCGGCTTATCATGAAGAATTTGTGATGAGGTATGTGTGGGTGTCTCTTTATTTTGGTTGTAAGCTCCACGAGGGCAGAAACTGTCTCTGATATGTTAATAATAATTGTGTTGATAGTGCCTAGCACAAAGTAGGCACAAAATAAATATTTTTTTGAATGATGCATAAATAAAAAGGAGAGTAAACTGGGACAAAAAACAGATTGTGAGGCCCCAGCCCCAGTCAGTGATTCAGGCCTGAGAAATTGCATTTTTAACAAGTCCCAGGCCACGGTGTTGCTGGCCAAGGGACTATACTTCGTGCCACACTGACCTGAACTAATCATGGGAATCTCATTCCCCTTGCTAGTGACTGGTTTAGCAATAAACATGCTATGCAATTCTGGCCAAGGTGTTGTGAGGGCATATATGTCGAGGGAAGGATTTCTTAGCTATTAAATGGGACATGCAGGATGAGAAAGACATTGTCCTGCTTCTCCTTGAAGCTACCTTCTTATACGATGTTTGTCAAAGCCTGAGGGAAATGCCAACAAACCGAGCATGATGGAATAGAAAGAACCAATAGAAAGCACCAATCTTGGAGATGCCCTACATTTGGATTTCTTGTTGAGATAATTAATGTCCCTATTGTTGAAGCCCTTTGCATCATAGTTTCATATTATGGTGCAACAGATACTTTCCTGATGGATGAATCTAGTGCTTCTTAAAGGTTAATGATCATCTCCTTACTAGTAGAAGTCAGTAATCCATACTCAAGCAGCGGTCTGTATGGGCTGTTGGTATTATATTGACCTTGCCATGGACTTGGGACTTGGGACTTTGTGACTGTTCCTGATTTTGTTCCAAGGTGATCATCTTGACCATTCCAAGAGTCAAGAACCTGTTGGCCCATAAAACCTGATGGGTTTTAGCATGTGACCCCTGTGGAAAAGAACCCATATCTCACACACACACACACACACACACACACACACGCTTATTCCTCACTTGATCCATGGCACTCAGTTCCTGAATTCCTGGCCTAAAGACGTCTATCTTTGCCTTGTCACACGTCTTTTCTGCTTAGACTTTGGAGTCTGAGCATCTCTCCTTGGTGGGCTGTTTGGCCTGAGCTTCTGATTCTTGCAGCCCTACTTTGCCCCTGACAGTAATGCCCTGCTCCAGTCCCATGCCTCCACATCCTCCAAACCTGCCAATTAATGGACTAACCTGCGTTTGCCCTACCTAAGGATGGTCCTGCATACAATAATCAACATTTGTACATTACTATCCAGTTTATACTGAGCTTTTAGTTTTTATATTCAGGATCTCAATGGATCCTTGCACAGAAGCACTCTGACAAGAAGGGGAGATCAGGTACTCTGTTATTATGCCCATTTTCAGATTAGGGAACTAGAACAAACCAAGATTATACCCATTGTGTAAATTAGGACATAGAAAAAATCAGGTAATTTAAGTGAGCAAACATCTATTCCAGTAATACTTGCTTAACTCTTTAAGAACATTTTGAAGTACACAATTTTTCAAGAAAGTCTGTTAAGGTTATAAATTTTCGGCAGCAATGAAAAATTTGTTCCCGTGGATGATTTATCATACATATGAGGTTTATAAGCCTATGAAAGGAGAGCTTTATGGGTTTTTCTTTAAAAATACAGGTTTTATCTTCTTTTGATAACCCCATTCACTGTAAAGGTTTAGTAATGTGCCATGCACCACATTGTCCTCACTGAAAAGCTCCTGTTAAGTTACAGGGACTCCTTAGTTGCTATATCCAAAGGGGACTCATCACCTTATCATCTTTTTTAAAAAATTATTTTCAATTTATAAGTCCAACAAACTATAACAGTCACTTTATTTAAAAAACTTTTTTATTATTATTATTTTTTAATTTTTGGCTGTGCTGGGTCTTCATTGCTGCAAGCGGGCTTTCTCTAGTTGCAGCGATCAGGGGCTACTCTGTGTTGCGGTGCGCAGGCTTCTCATTGCAGTGGCTTCTCTCGTTGTGGAGCACGGGCTCTAGGTGTATGGGCTTCAGTAGCTGTGGCACGTGGGCTCAGTAGTTGTGGCTTGCAGGCTCTAGAGTGCAGGCTCAGTAGCTGTGGCGCACGGGTTTAGTTGCTCCACGGTATGTGGGATCTTCCCAGACCAGGGCTTGAACCTATGTCACCTGCACTGGCAGGCAGATTCTTTACCACTGTACCACCAGGGAAGCCCCACCTTATCATCTGTAGCAGCATTTGACCCTGGTGACTTCTCCATCCTTGAAGTTCTATCTTTCTCTGCTTTCTTCTTACACTCCTGACTCTGTGCTTCCTCCTCTGGCCATTTCTGACCTTCCTTTCAAAGTTCTCTAACTTTGCCTGTTCTTTAGACTTTACTGTTACCCAGGGACCTATTATTGGTCTTCTTTATTTCAGCTGACTATACAGTCTGATCTCATCCTTCTTTCTTGAGCTCCAAAACCATGTGTTCGGCCATTTGCTAGACATTTTTACATGGGTGAACCATTAGCACCAAATGCATCCTGCAAACTGAACCCATGATTTCTCCCTGCTGAACCCCCTTTCCTTCCTGTATTCTCTTATCTTCCTAAATAGTCATTTAATTGTAAAAACCAGAAATGAGGGTGTCATTTGTGACTTCATCTGTTCAATCTTGGCATCAAATCAGTAAGTCTTGACAACCCCCTAAATATCTCTCTTACCATGACTCTTCTCCATCCCTACTGCTGGGAATCAAGTTCAGTTGGTCATTGCCTATAACATCTTCTTGATTAGCTTCTGTCTTTCTAATCTTACATCCTCTGGCCTATCCTCCACGTGTCACCAGACCAATCTTTCTAAGTTTGACTCATACTTGGCACACAAGGTTCCTTATTCCCTGGCACAGACGTGCTTGTTTAATCTCATTCCCCCTCCTCTTCCCTCACATTTCATGTGCTGGTTAAACCCAACTCTGGAGAGTACTCTGAACTTTCCATGCTTTCATGTGTTTACGGCTGGCACCTATGTACTCTGCCTGGGGAAGCCAGGGAAAGTCTCAGCAGAGAGGAAACTTCGAGTTGAGACTTGCAGGATGAGTAGGAGTGTGCCTGACCAGCATGTGGTGTCCACCATTCTTTTTTTTATTTTATATTTTAACATCTTTATTGGAGTATAATTGCTTTACAATGATGTGTTAGTTTCTGCTTCACAACAAAATGAATCAGTTATATATATACATATGTTCCCATATCTCTTCCTGCTTGCTCTCCCTCCCTCCCACCCTCCCTATCCCACCCCTCCAGGCAGTCACAGAGCACCGAGCTGATCTCCCTGTGCTATGAGGCTGCTTCCCACTAGCTATTTACCTTACGTTTGGTAGTGTATATATGTCCATGCCTCTCTCTCGCTTTGTCACAGCTTACCCTTCCCCCTCCCCATATCCTCAAGTCCATTCTCTAGTAGGTCTGTGTCTTCATTCCTGTCTTACCCCTAGGTTCTTCATGACATTTTTTTTTCTTAAATTTCATATATATGTGTTAGCATACGGTATTTGTCTCTC
>NW_021703776.1:58769575-58780703 GCF_005190385.1 Monodon monoceros | reverse complement strand
CCTGCTACTTTACCAAATTCATTGATTAGCTCTAGTAGTTTTCTCGTAGCCTCTTTAGGATTCTCTCTATATAGTATCATGTCATCTGCAAACAGTGACAGCTTTACTTCTTCTTTTCTGATTTGGATTCCTTTTATTTCCTTTTCTTCTCTGATTGCTGTGGCTAAAACTTCCAAAACTATGTTGAATAAGAGTGGTGAGAGTGGGTAACCTTGTCTTCTTCCTGATCTTAGTGGAAATGCTTTCAGTTTTTCACCATTGAGGACGATGTTGGCTGTGGGTTTGTCATATATGGCCTTTATTATGTTGAGGAAAGTTCCCTCTATGCCTACTTTCTGCAGGGTTTTTATCATAAATGGGTGTTGAATTTTTTCAAAAGCTTTCTCTGCATCTATTGAGAAGATCATATGGTTTTTCTCCTTCAATTTGTTAACATGGTGTATCACGCTGATTGATTTCCGTATGTTGAAGAATCCTTGCATTCCTGGAATAAACCCCACTTGCTCATGGTGTATGATCCGTTTAATGTGCTGTTGGATTCTGTTTGCTAGTATTTTGTTGAGGATTTTTGCATCAATGTTCATCAGTGATATTGGCCTGTAGTTTTCTTTCTTTGTGACATCCTTGTCTGGTTTTGGTATGAGGGTGATGGTGTCCACCATTCTTGATCCCACGGAGCCTGTACTTCAGTGGGAGAGAGATGGACACACAGTTGCAATACTTTGTGATAACCGATGGATTAGAAGTATGTACAAATGGCAGTAGAAGGCAGTGAACGAGGTCCTTGAGTATGATAGTATCTTTTCAACTCAGGAAAAAAATGACCCTGGCTTATTTGCATTTACAAAGCATCCAATGAAGCAAACCCCTCCAAACCATGGGGTCTAATGTGGTGCCTTGCGTGTAGCAAAATACATGGAAGTGGAACAACGAAATGGACTAGGACATTGTGAAACGAACCTGAAGACAAGGAAAGAGTCTTTCTGAACCACACTCATGAGACCCTCTATATTTTATCAAAATAGACTTCATTTGCCCTCTCCTCCTTCTCATCCCCTCTCCTGAATGTTGGTGCTCTAGAGAACTTTGAATCAGGCCTCTCCTGTATTTCTCTGTTCCGGGTCCCTGGGCACTCTTATTCAATTATTACCTTGGTTCCAATTATTACCTCTGGTGTCGCTCCTAAATTCCTACCTCCAGCTTGGGTCTGTTAGTGCAATTGCTCATGAAATATCTCTTCCTGGAAATTTCACAGGTATCCCTATTTCGTCATGTCCAACATGGAACTCATCATCCTCTTTACTTTTTCCACCCCTCCTCAAGAACCTCTGGCTCTCTTTGTGTTCATTTCAAGAAATATTAGCCAGTTGTCAAATTAAGCAGTGTGGGAGTCGTCCTTGATTCTCTAATCCAATCTATAGCCAAACATTTTCAACGCTGCCTCCGAAATATCACTCAGTTCTGTCTATTTTTCTCTGCCTTGCTACCACCTGATCCAGGCTACATCGCCTTAGACTTACAATGACAACAACGAACATCGAAGTGACTCCCTGCATCTACCTTCACTACCCCCATCTGCCTGCATATTCTCTGATGGATCCACAGTCAAGTAAGTGATCTTTAAAAAATGTAAACAAGATTGTGTCATTTGTTTCTTAAAACCCATTAATGCTAAAGGCAATATGGTGTCCTAGATTGTATCCTGGAACAGAAAAAGTACATTAGCGGAAGACTCATAAAATCCGAAAAAAGCCTGGAGTTCAGTTAATAGTAATGTACTAACGTTGGTTTCTTGGTTTAAATAAATGTACTGTGGTTATATAAGATGTTAACATTAGGGGACAGAGGGTGAGGAGTACACAGGAACTCTCTGTAGTATCTTTGCAACTTTTCTGTAAATATAAAACTGCTCCAAAATTAAGTTTATTAAAAACAAAAATTGTAGCACCAGCGCCTTTTATGTTAGAGTCCAAAATCCTTAGCATGACCAGCTTTTGCTCTCCAGCCAAACTAAACTTATTATTTAATTCTTCCAGTGAGACAAACCTTTTCCTTGCCAGTATTCAGTGTCTGGCCCATTAATAAGTGCTTGATAAATGTTGGTTTAAAATTAATGAACATTACATTTTTAAAAATCAAAAGATTGACTGTAAATTTGGGGATTGATAGATCTTGGGAATTTGGAAGCTACCTGAGTTGGGTTTTCAGTTGGAGGCAGGATGGCCGAGGCAGCACACCTGTAGTGGTATGTGACTTTCCTCAACTCCCCCTATCTCCCCTCCCTCGTCCCTTCCAGGCTGCTGTCCTTGAAATTCTGCACCAGGCCCCTTCCGAGCTTGGAGACCAGGTGCCCATTTATGTTAACGGGAGAGAGAAAAAGGTCTTCCCCCACCCACACTGCCCCGTCCCGTCTCCCACAACCCACCTGTGGGCAATTTAACAGTGGGTTCTGGAAACAACACTGCCTCTTTTCAGGTCTAACTACTAGAGTTATTCCAATGGCAGGAATTTCAAGCCAGGTAAGAGAAGCCACGTCAGGCTGCCAGATGGTGGGGAAGATAGGCACGGGTATCAGAGCAGGCTTCAGACTAAAGGCAGGTAGAGGGGATCAGGTGTTGTAATCACATTGGAGAAAAGGAGTCAAGTGAACCTCATTACACATTATAGAGCCCTGTTATAATAATACCCCTTATTATTACTCGGACTTGGATTTAACCCGTGATAAATCCTTTTCTCTCATGTGTCTTCCTTTCCCCTCCTAAGTCATCATTCTTAAAATAATGATGACAATAAGAAGTAACTATGACTAATTACTTTAGATCATCATTTCATCTAAGGTGTCCCAATCAGAATATTTCCAAACCCAGTTTTTCAGGTAAGCGAACTCATTCCCAAGGTCATACGCAGTTGATAAGAGGCAGATCTGCTGTTCAAAGTCAAGTCTTTCTGGCTCCAAAACTCTTTTTCTGCCCTCCTGCAAGTTGCCTAGGGTGATCTGCTCTAAAACCGCATCTCTCAATGAAGGACAAACACAATGGGTCTTTATAGAAAGGGAAGCTGGAGTATTGGAATCTTAATTGCAGGCAGGCTCCTCAGGAGGAAGCTGGAGGAGGGAGAGGGGCCAGGAGGTGTGGACTCCATGGGGTGTTTGTTTTCTTATCGTGTCTTGGTGATGGTAGACACTTTATTGCCCACAGTCCATCTGGGAGCAGTGTTTTGAATATTCTGCCCCCCCTTTCCCCCAACATCAATTTCCTTCACGTCTTCCAAAATGATAGACAGAAGAATTTAATACATTTAATGCTTTTCCTTCCATTTACACTATCATAAATTACAAAGTATTGTTCACTTCACAAAATAAAACCATTTCCAGATAGTTTTTTGACAGTATCAAGAAGTACATAAGCTACAACAAACAAATCTGTACAGTTGGGAGGAACGATACTAGCAGGGACCAAGCAGAACCATTCTGACCCCCGTGTGCCAGCGGAGTCCATCCACATAGCCCTCAGGACTTTCTAGGATAACAACTGCACTGCCCTCTCCCCTTTCAGCTCGCTTATCACACAGTAATTCTCTTCTGGTCACTCCGAAACAAGACTAGTGAGTAATGACATGAATCATCTCAGATAATGAGAGGAAAAGACTTTGTAGTTGGGGTTAAGAAAAAAAATTTAGATTGACAGTTTTTGACGTTTTAAATATTTTACCTATGTTACAAAATATAGAAATCTTGGTGTGGAAAGCTCATGCTAAGATAAATATAACCAATAAGATAGGACTGTAGCAATCAAATCATATTAAATTATTATCCATCAGAGTTACTTTGATCAAGGAGGAACACATATTTGTAAAAAACCAAACATTCATTCTTACTTTAAAAAACAGGCTTGTTTATAAAACAAAAATGAAAAAAATCAACAATGACTCTGCAGATTGACTTTTCATAAATACAGAAATGTGGCGAAAATGCAACCTGACATTAACAGGTGAATTCAGAATGCTTGCCTGAAAAGAAAGAAGTGCTAACTTTTTACATGGCCCAGATATAACCAGTGTTTCCAAATCATTTTATGTAAAATGACCACGTTCTGCATGTTCTGTGATGTACACACATGATATGGAAAGACTATGACCAATTCATAGAACGTACTTTGGGATTTCACAAAATTTTTATGGAAAGAAAATTTGTGGATGTTTCAGACCATCCTCCAATTGCTATCAACATACACCGTACGACAGCAAAATGCCAGTGCTTAACCGCAAATCTATCAAAAGCAGGGACAGAGGTGGGAGGCGAAATTTCATTGCAAAGCACTGATAAGGACAGAGGTATGTCAAGATAATACTGCATTCATGGTAAACTTTTCAGGGATCGCAGCAAGAAGGCAGGACAAGGTACACAGGGTAATAATCAATGCACTGCATTGAGTTCTATTTGCTAAAATAAAGTAACATTCTTGCAGCTAAAATAAAAATACATTTTACAATATAAGTTTCATTTAACATTTAACATATAGAATTGTCTTCTTTTTGTAAGTGGAAAATGTATAACTGTATCAAGTACCTCTATGAATTAAGTTCCCTTTTATTACTGATAAGACTGAAGTTTAAAGGTCTACGTTGTTTTTTAATAAGTTAAAGAAAGATTTATTAATCACTCTTCCAGCAAAACAGACATACGAGGCACAGCAAAGACCCAGGCAAGGGCTTTTTCTCACCCTCATCCTTGCTGTTCTCCTGTGGAGGGGGCCAGTGTCTATGAGACACAGTAGCCGACGTGGTGATCCTCTGTGGTCTAGGAAATTCCACCACTTGTTTGGAAAACAAATCAAGTGTAAAAGATGTTTTTATTTCTTTAGCCTTATCAACTTAGATGGGGCTCGGGCCACTCAGCTCACTTCCCTGGTGGATTAAAACAAAACATCTTCGTTTTCTATTAAAATCTGCACAATCATCTTTTGGTACCGCATGTCATGGAGGCTGGTGAGGGTACTGTCCTCAGGGGGCCTCATCAGGGTGGGCCCAAATACGATCCCCAGATTTTCAGCGTTCATGAAATTGTCCTTTTCATTCAGAGTCACCCTGCAAGACAGACATATACACAGAGGCATTATACAGACTCGAGGGTGGATTTGTATACTGATTATGAAGTTCTCTGGTTTGGGAATTTGCAAAAGAAAATTGAGAATTGGAATTATACAGAAGTATTTTTTAAAAGGTAATTTTCTGACTAAAAAGAAGTTTTAGATTATTGACATTGCCTTCAGCCAGTAGAAGTGAACCACTAGGTCAATCTGGTATAGACACACTTTTTAAAATTATAAAATCAGTCCTTCTTACTAAATAAACGTGGAACTCTCATTGAGGGAATATTGGTTTGAAGGGGCAGTAGATTATTAGGTGGCCCATAGTGCATACAGATTTAGTCTAGGCTTGTATGGATGTCTTTTTTTCCCCTCTTGTCGCTGTCTACTGGTCTGTATGCTGGCAAACCAGGAAGCTGAGGGCAGATTCCCTGTCTGCTGGCAGGCCTAGGGCCTGAGGAGAAAGGTCAAGCCATCATCATGGGACTGGGAAATGGCTGGAATGTGGCCAAACGGAAAAGCAGTTGGATATTATTTCTAGTTCCCACAGGATGAGGTCTGGAGCAGTAATTATTGTTGGAATTGAAAATCGTCATTTCATCACTAATCATTAGGGAAATGCAAATCAAAACTGCAGTGAGGTATCACCTCACACTGGTCAGAATGGCCATCATCAAAACATCTACAAACAATAAATGCTGGAGAGGGTGTGGAGAAAAGGGAACCCTCCTACACTGTTGGTGGGAATGTAAATTGGTACAGCCACTGTGCAGAACAGTCTGGAGGTTCCTTAAAAACTAAATATAGAACTACTATATGATCCAGCAGTCCCACTCCTGGGCATATATCTGGAGAAAACCATAATTCGAAAAGATAACATGCACCCCAATGTTCACTGCAGCACTATTTATAATAGCCAAGACCTGGAAGCAACCTAAATGTTCATTGACAGAGGAGTGGAGAAAGAAGATGTGGTACATATACACAACGGAATGTTACTCAGCCATAAAAAAGAATGAAATAATGCCATTTGCAGCAACATGGATGGCCCTAGAGACTGTCATAATGAGTGAAGTAAGTCAAAGACAAATATCGTATGATATCACTCATATGTGGAATCTAAACAAAAATGGTACAAATGAACTTATTTACAAAACAGAAATAGAGTGACAGATGTAGAAAATAAACTTATGGTTACCAGGGGAAAGTGAGGGGTGAGGGATAAATTGGGAGATAGGGATTGACATATACACACTACTGTATATAAAATAACTAATAAGGACCTACTGTATAGCACAGGGAACTCTCCTCAATACTGTGTAATGACCTGTAAGGGAAAAGAATCTAAAAAACAGTGGATAGATGTATATGTGTAACTGATTCACTTTGCTGTACACCTGAAACTAATACAACATTGTAAATCAACTATACTCCAAGATCTAGGGGAAGATGGCGGAAAGGTAAGACGCGGAGATCACCTTCCTCCCCACAGATACATCAGAAATACATCTACACGTGGAACAACTCCTACAGAACACCTAATGAACACTGGCAGAAGACCTCAGACCTCCCAAAAGGTGTGCGAGGAGAGGGGATTAACAGTGCTGCTTAAAGGAGCTCCAGAGATGGGCGCGAGCCGCGGCTCTCAGCGCGGACCCCAGAGACGGGCACGAGACGCTAAGGCTGCTGCTGCCGCCAGCAAGAAGCCTGTGTGGAAGCACAGGTCACTGTCCACACCTCCCCTCCCAGGGAGCCTGTGCAGCCCGCCACTGCCAGGGTCCCAGGATCCACGGACAACTTCCCCGGGAGAACACATGGCATGCCTCAGGCTGGTGCAACGTCACACCGGCCTCTGCCACCGCAGGCTCGCCCCGCACTCCGTACCCCTCCCTCCCCCCAGCCTGAGTGAGCCGGAGCCCCCGAATCAGCGGCTCCTTTAACCCCGTCCTGTCTGAGCGAAGAACAGATGCCCTCCGGCGACCTACACGCAGAGGCGGGGCCAAATCCAAAGCTGAACCCCAGGAGCTGTGCGAACAAAGAAGAGAAAGGGAAATCTCTCCCAGCAGCCTCAGGAGCAGTGGATTAAATCTCCACAATCAACTTGATGTACCCTGCATCTGTGGAATACCTGAACAGACAACAAATCATCCCAAATTGAGGAGGTGGACTTTGAGAGCAAGATTTATGATTTTTTCCCCTTTTCCTCTTTTTGTGAGTGTGTATGTGTATGCTTCTGTGTGAGATTTTTTCTGTATAGCTTTGCTTTCACCATTTGTCCTAGCGTTCTATCCGTCCTTTTTTTTTTTTTCCTTAAAAAAATTTTTTTTCTTAATAATTATTTTTTTATTTTACGAACTTTATTTTATTTTACCTTATTTTATTTTCTTTTATCCTCTTTCTTTATTTCTTTCTACTTTTTCTCCCTTTTATTCTGAGCTGTGTGGATGAAAGGCTCTTGGTGCTGCAGCCAGGAGTCAGTGCTGTGCCTCTGAGGTGGGAGAGCCAACTTCAGGACACTGGTCCACAAGAGACCTCCCAGCTCCACGTAATATCAAACAGCGAAAATCTCCCAGAGATCTCCATCTCAACACCAGCACCCAGCTTCACTCAACGACCAGCAAGCTACAGTGCTGGACAACCTATGCCAAACAACTAGGAAGACAGGAACACAACTCCACCCATTAGCAGAGAGGCTGCCTAAAATCATAATAAGTCCACAGACACCCCAAAACACACCATCAGACGTGGTCCTGCCCACCAGAAAGACAAGATCCAGCCTCATCCGCCAGAACACAGGCACTAGTCCCCTCCACCAGGAAGCCTACACAACCCACTGAACCAACCTTAGCCACTGGGGACAGACACCAAAAACAATGGGAACTACGAACCTGCAGCCTGCAAAAAGGAGACCCCAAACACAGTAAGATAAGCAAAATGAGAAGACAGAAAACGCACAGCAGATGAAGGAGCAAGATAAAAACCCACCAGACCTAACAAATGAAGAGGAAATAGGCAGTCTACCTGAAAAAGAATTCAGAATAATGATAGTAAAGATGATCCAAAATCTTGGAAACAGAATAGACAAAATGCAAGAAACATTTAACAAGGACCTAGAAGAAGTAAAGATGAAACAAACAATGAGGAACAACACAATAAATGAAATGAAAAATACTCTAGATAGGATCAATAGCAGAATAACTGAGGCAGAAGAATGGATAAGATGACCTGGAAGATAAAATAGTGGAAATAACTACTGCAGAGCAGAATAAAGAAAAAAGAATGAAAAGAACTGAGGACAGTCTCAGAGACCTCTGGGACAACATTAAACACACCAACATTCGAATTATAGGGGGTTCCAGAAGAAGAAGAGAAAAAGAAAGGGACTGAGAAAATATTTGAAGAGTTTATACTTGAAAACTTCCCTAATATGGGAAAGGAAATAGTTAATCAAGTCCAGGAAGCACAGAGAGTCCCATACAGAATAAATCCAAGGAGAAACACGCCAAGACACATATTAATCAAACTGTCAGAAATTAAATACAAAGAAAACATATTAAAAGCAGCAAGGGAAAACCAACAAATAACACACAAGGGAATCCCCATTAGGTTAACAGCTGATCATTCAGCAGAAACTCTGCAAGCCAGAAGGGACTGGCAGGACATATTTAAAGTGATGAAGGAGAAAAACCTGCAACCAAGATTACTCTACCCAACAAGGATCTCATTCAGATTTGATGGAGAAATTAAAACCTTTACAGACAAGCAAAAGCTGAGAGAGTTCATCACTACCAAACCAGCTCTACAACAACTGCCAAAGGAACTTCTCTAGGCAAGAAACACAAGAGAAGGAAAAGACCTACAATAACGAACCCAAAACAATTAAGAAAATGGGAATAGGAACATATATATCGATAATTACCTTAAATATAAATGGACTAAATGCTCCCACCAAAAGACACAGGTTGGCTGAATGGATACAAAAACAAGACCCATATATTTGCTGTCTACAAGAGACCCACTTCAGACCTAGAGACATATACAGACTGAAAGTAAGGGGATGGAAAAAGATATTTCAGGCAAATGGAAATCAAAAGAAAGCTGGAGTAGCAATTCTCATATCAGACAAAATAGACTTTAAAATACAAACTATTACAAGAGACAGTGAAGGACACTACATAATGATCAAGGGATCGATCCAAGAAGAAGATACAACAATTGTAAATATTTATGCACCCAACATAGGAGCACCTCAATACATAAGGCAAATACTAACAGCCATAAAAGGGGAAATCGACAGTTACACATTCATAGTAGGGGACTTTAATACCCCACTTTCACCAATGGACAGATCATCCAAGATGAAAATAAATAAGGAAACACAAGCTTTAAATGATACATTAAACAAGATGGACTTAATTGATATTTATAGGACATTCCATCCAAAAACAACAGAATACACATTTTTCTCAAGTGCTCATGGAACATTCTCCAGGATAGATCATATCTTGGGTCACAGATCAAGCCTTGGTAAATTTAAGAAATTCAAAATTGTATCAAGTATCTTTTCCGACCACAACGCTATGAGACTAGATATCAATTACAGGAAAAGATCTGTAAAAAATACAAACACATGGAGGCTAAACAATACACTACTTAATAACGAAGTGATCACTGAAGAAATCAAAGAGGAAATCAAAAAATACCTAGAAAAAAATGACAATGGAGACACGATGACCCAAAACCTATGGGATGCAGCAAAAGCAGTTCTAAGAGGGAAGTTTATAGCAATACAATCTTACCTTAAGAAACAGGAAACATATCGAATAAACAACGTAACCTTGCACCTAAAGCAATTAGAGAAAGAAGAACAAAAAAACCCCAAAGTTGGCAAAAGGAAAGAAATCATAAAGATCAGATCAGAAATAAATGAAAAAGGAATGAAGGAAACAATAGCAAAGATCAATAAAACTAAAAGCTGATTCTTTGAGAAGATAAACGAAATTGATAAACCATTAGCCAGACTCATCAAGAAAAGAAGGTAGAAGACTCAAATCAATAGAATTAGAAATGAAAAAGGAGAAGTAACAACTGACACTGCAGAAATACAAAAGATCATGAGAGATTACTACAAGCAACTCTATGCCAATAAAAAGGACAACCTGGAAGAAATGGACAAATTCTTAGAAATGCACAACCTGCCGAGACTGAATCAGGAAGAAATAGAAAAGATGAACAGACCAATCACAAGCACTGAAATTGAAACTGTGATTAAAAATCTTCCAAAAAACAAAAGTCCAGGACCAGATGGCTTCACAGGCAAATTCTATCAAACATTTAGAGAAGAGCTAACACCTATCCTTCTCAAACTCTTGCAAAATGTAGCAGAGGGAGCAACACTCCCAAACTCATTCTACGAGGCCACCGTCACCTTGATACCAAAACCAGACAAGGATGTCACAAAGAAAGGAAACTACAGGCCAATATCAGTGATGAACATAGATGCAAAAATCCTCAACAAAATACTACCAAACAGAATCCAACAGCACATTAAACGGATCATACACCATGATCAAGTGGGGTTTATTCCAGGAATGCAAGGATTCTTCAATATACGCAAATCAATCAACGTGATACACCATATTAACAAACTGAAGGAGAAAAACCATATGGTCATCTCAATAGATGTAGAGAAAGCTTTCGACAAAATTCAACACCCATTTATGATAAAAACCCTGCAGAAAGTAGGCATAGAGGGAACTTTCCTCAACATAATAAAGGCCATATATGACAAACCCACAGCCAACATCATCCTCAATGGTGAAAAACTGAAAGCATTTCCACTAAGATCAGTGGAGATCACTAAGATCACAAATTGCCCACTCTCACCACTCTTACTCAGTGTAGTTTTGGAAGTTTTAGCCACAGCAATCAGAGAAGAAAAGGAAATGAATCCAAATCGAAAAAGAAGAAGTAAAGCTGTCACTGTTTGCAGATGACATGATACTATAGAGAATCCTAAAGATGCAACGAGAAAACTACTA